>NW_016805589.1:2598861-2602657 GCF_001698545.2 Rhinopithecus bieti
AAATAAATAAATAAATAAATAAATAAATAAATAAATAAATAAATAAATGAAATATGACACATGACCGTGAAACAGAATTGTCTTTATGAGATTTGTGTCTTCTCTTAGCCAGAGATTAGCCAAGCATTTGTTCCTTAAAATGAAAAGTCATGATGCCTGTGTAGTGAGCCATCTGCTGCTCAGTAGACTGCATAAGAGACTTGCCAACCAAGTCTGCTTTTATATTTATGAACTGACATTCACTTCTTAGATGGTAGGAATTAATACAGTGGGACTCTACTTTGAAAGTAAGTTTCTCGTGGGAAATTACCTGCAGGATTGGCAGGTGAGCCCTTTGGGCAGAATAGTGACTCCCAAGCACCAAAGCATGTTTGTTTCGAGAGCTTTTGTGTCCCTCCTCTCGTTCTTCTTCCTGGGAGCACCACCTCCTTGCTCATATACATTGAAGTAAAAGTGCTTTCACCACTGAATGTAAAGAGCCAGCCTAAAATGAGAAATTAATTTACCTTAGCCCCAGGGTAGCTTAGAGATAGCTTTTAAATTTTGATGTTAAAAAACACTTGGAAAGACAGTTCATTTTGGAGCCTGAGGAAGGAACTACTTTAGTTAGGGGTTTAACATAAACCTAAGTAGCAGACCATTAGGCAGAGGTCTAGATTTGGCATTGAAACTTAAATTTCAATACTATAATGTAAATTTCCACCGTAAAAAAGACTCAGGTGTCTGATTTTCATTGTTATGCAATTTTCAGCTCATAATCTCAGAATCCATAAATGCCTTTAGGATCTAATTTGCAAAGAGAATTACGTATTGCAAGGAGCCATGGAAAGTATATAACCAGTTCCGTGGAAAGCAAAGCTGTGAGTGACATCTAATGAGGCTAGAGTATCAATGTGTTTTGGCTCTGGCACTCATCTGTCATTACTTTGAACAAGCCATTTGACCTTTACATTACATGTAGGGACTATACCTCTTCATTTGCCTGTTAGATCTGTTGCCCTGGTATAAATTTATTTGTGGCTTTCTGCTTCAATGTGCTGATTTGGGTGATAAATTATATGATCACTCATATACCACCTAGAATAAATGCTAACACCTCATCATATTAGTTTCCCAAGTGTCTTTTCACTAAATTGATCATCTGTGGACCAAGGATCATCTAGTTGGCCTCTCAGAACAGTGTTTGGCTTTGTTTGCTACGTAGTGCTTGTCAAATGAAGCAATCAGTTCATCGGGCTGCATCATGAGCCTGTAGGATTTGGATCCATGAAATGTATGTGAGATCACCAAGCATGATGCTCCCCAGTGAAAACAGGACTCATCGAATGCCAAGACACTCAGTCATGGTTGATTACTAGACCACAGAAAACCTGGCAGAGCTGGCATGTCAATAGCAGACATGTACATGTATTTGATATGCACACTCACCCATAGCTGCCTTGGAGACAAGGTGCCGTCGGCAGACCAGAAGTTGGGAAAATTTCTGATAGGCTTAGGATCTAGCTGGCACTGTTGTCAAGAATAACAATAATACTACGAAATGTATTTATAGTGCTTTTCAGTTTTCAGAGCCACTTGAAACAGTTTTCAGAGTGTTTCATTTGGTTTTGGCACTAACCCAAATCATAACACTTGGCATACTGTATTATAGTTACCCGTTTTCTTCTCTGATTCCTGCTCTAAGCTGTAACGTGGGTCAGGCCCACATCTGTTTCTTGTTCACTGTTGTTTCCCCAGCACTTGATGGTGCTCTTTGCGGGTATGTGATAAATACAATGGAAAGCATGACGACTGCAGGGCAACTATCTCCTACATTTTCTAAATGAGGGACACTGAGGCTGAGAGGGCATGAGTGACCTATTCAAGTCTGTGTGGCAGTCTTTTTTTTTTTTTTTTTTTTTTAACAGCATCTCACTCTGTCACCTGGCCTGGAGTGCAGTGGCGTCATCTCCACTCACTGCAACCTCCACTTCCCAGGCTCAAATGATTCACCTGCCTCAGCCTCCCAAGTAGCTGGGATTACAGGCATGTGCCACCATGCCTAGCTAATTTTTGTATTTTCAGTAGAGATGGCATTTCACTATGTTGGCCAGGCTGGTCTCAAACTCCTGACCTCAAGTGATCTCACCTCAGCCTTCCAAAGTGCTGGGATTACAGGCGTAAGCCACTGCACGCAGCCTGTGTGGCAGTCTGAACCCGTAAGCTCCTATTAAACCTGGACCTTTGGATTCGAAGTTCGGTGCTCTTTCTGTTGAATCAGTACCCAGAAGAAGCAGCATTGTGTTCATTGTATGAGGATGACAACTTTGCAAGAAACATAGAAAAATGGGAGACTGCAGTTCCCTCTGCATGGGATTTGCTCCCTCTACCTACACTTGCTAACATCTGCTGTTTCTTTTAGGATCCACTGAGACCTCTTCCAGGGAGCCTTCCCTGCTGCCCTGCCCCTTGACTGGCTTAGGTGCCACTATTCAGCGCTACTACAATAGCCGGTGCTCATTTCTGTCATTGTACTTAACAACAGCTGCTGCTGCTCATGCGGGCTCCCTTGGGGCCAGACACTGAACTGAGGGCTTCACATTTCCCCACAATTGCTCTAGGAGGGAGGCTGTTAATACTTCATTTTTCAAGTGGGAAACTGAGGTTCAGCAAAGTCATCTAACTTGCACAAGGTCACCCAACTTGTAAGTAGTTGACCTAGAAATCATCTGCCTCCCAAAGTGCTGGGATTACAGGCGTAAGCCATCTTAAATTCTTTTCTTAACTCCAATTGATCTTGTCCCTTTCTGTAGTTCCATTTATCAGCAACATGTCTGTGTTGGTCCATTTTCTCACTGCTATAAAGAAATACCTGAGACTGGGTGATTTATAAAGGAAAGAGGTTTAATTGACTCACAGTTCTGCATGGCTGGGGAGGCCTCAGGAAACTTAAAATCATGGGGGAGGCCTCAGGAAACTTACAATCATGGCAGAATGGGAAGAGACATGTCTTATATGGCAGCAGGCTAGAGAAGCATGAGGAGCGAAGAGGGAAGAGCCCCTTATAAAACCATCAGATCTCGTGAGAACTCACTATCACGAGGACAGCATGGAGGGTTCACCCCCATGATCCAGTCTCCTCTCACCAGTCTCTCCCTAGACATGCGGGGATTACAATTCAAGATGAGATTTGGGTGGGGACACAGCCAAACTATATCAATGCCAAAAACTATATCCCAGATCTCCTACCTGTTCTTTAGACCCATCTACCCAAATGTCTGCCAAGCCAGTTGCCTGTTATGCATGAATGGTTCCCCTTCCTACCCTGTACCCACACCTGTGTGTCTCCCTATTTCCATGAATTCCATCTGGTGCATGGAAACCTGGCCAACTTCCTTTAATCATCACTGACTTCTCATCAATGATCAAGACCTGTTGATTCTGTTCTCACAGCAGCCTATCAGTCACCATCCCCACTGCCACCACCCCAGCCCAAGCCTTGCCAATCTGGCCTTCCTGATCCTTTTGACTGGCTCATTCTCTATACTGAAACCTGTGGGATTGTTCTAACATGCAAGCTTGAACACAGCACTCTCCTGCACAAAAGTATTTGACGGCCCCCATGGATACTATATACTCCTGAATCCTTTTATTAACTGGGAGGCCTGGGTGACCTACTCTGGCTTGTCACTGCAGCCTCTGTTTAGACTCTCTACTTTGACCTTACTGTACTTGTTTCACTTCCACAACCTTGTCCTGTTGCCTCTCACCTCTGGGGTACACTGTATTCTTTTTTTTTTTTTTTTTTTTTTTTTTT
>NW_016805589.1:2603017-2690589 GCF_001698545.2 Rhinopithecus bieti
GGCTGGAGTGCAGTGGCCGGATCTCAGCTCACTGCAAGCTCCGCCTCCCGGGTTCACGCCATTCTCCTGCCTCAGCCTCCCGAGTAGCTGGGACTACAGGCGCCCGCCACCTCGCCCGGCTAGTTTTTTGTACTTTTTAGTAGAGACGGGGTTTCACCGAGTTAGCCAGGATGGTCTCGATCTCCTGACCTCGTGATCCGCTCGTCTCGGCCTCCCAAAGTGCTGGGATTACAGGCTTGAGCCACCGCGCCCGGCCTACACTGTATTCTTAAACATCCTTGCTTCAGAAAGCCTTTCCTCTTCCCCCTCCTCACACCTTCCTCCTCCACGCTCCCTAGACTGGGTGGGATAACTCTCAAGTGTTAGGGAAGCATCATCCCCAGTGGGGCACTTATCAGTGTGTTGTCATCACCTAGTTATTTGTCTCATTCTCTGTGGGCCAAACCTGTCTTCTCAATTGTATCCCCTCAGTGCCAAGCACAGTAGCTGAAACATAGTGACAAACATTTATTTATATATGACATGAATGAGTAAACAAATGAAATACACTGGAAGAGCTTTCTGGACAATTCATTTTGCAAAAAGAGGAACTTTAGCCCCCCACTCTGGATATGCCAGTATCTTTGAGATGTTAAGGATTTTTTGTTTTGTTTTTGTTTTTTAATTCTGTAAATACATTACAGGTTTTGCAGTGCCTCTGATTCGGGAATTTGTTTAAAACTCCCCAGTGGCTTAGAGCTGCACATCAAGTAAAATCTAAACTGTTTCTCATGGCCTACGTGGTCAGCCATTGTTTACCTGACTTAACTAACCTCTCCGACCTCTCCTGACACGGTTGCCTCCCTGGCTTGTATGCTCCTGTGCTTATTCTTGTCCCCATACAAAGCACATCCATTCTTGCCATGAGGCCTTAGCAACACCTGCTCCTGCTGCCTCAGAAGGTTTTTCCCTGATCCTTACACACCGTAGCCTGCCCTGGCCCTTCTGTCCCCACACTCATCGCTGGCTACCACAATACTCTGTGTTATTTCCCTAATGGTAGTAAGAGTTGACAACTCTTACTACTATTAACCCATCTCAGCTACTATTCTGGAGGAACACAAAGCACTCGGTTTTGGTGCTAACCCACTGGGAGTTGGCCTTATCCTGAACAGTTGCAAAACGCACCCACAGTTCATCATCTGCTGGAGAGAGCAGCTTGCAGATGATGAACTGGGAAACTCCATTGCAGTTTCCCTCTGAAATGTTCTTGCCCAGTAATTCACTTGTTTGTCTCTCCTCATGACACTAAGCTCCATGAGAGTAAGGCCGGTCCTATCTTGTGTATCACAGGATTCTCAGCACTTAGGACAAGGCCTGACTCTGACGCTTCCTAAATATTTGTTAAGTGAATCCATTTTAGTTTAGAAAACAATAAAACTTGGTTTGTTGATAAGCTACAAACTCCTTTACCCAAAGCCTGTCATTAAGATGGAAGATGCACAAGTTCATTTATCATCTACCCTAGCTAATTGGTCTAGGAGATAATTCACATAACAATTGATTTTTATATACTCATAGCCCTGAAATTTCCAGGCTATAAAGACAAAGCCCTTGCTCTATGTGTGGTGGTCTGGCCATGCCAGTTCTCTTAAGTAAACAGTCACTCTGTCTTCATCCACCCTATTCTCAAAATCAAGCCCTATGTAAATAGTCATCTCCATAAATCCTGTCAAGAAAATTAATTTTTAGGGTATAGTCATTGATTTTATCATAGTCCTCCTAATCCTATGTGACAGAGATCCTTTGGAAAGTTGGTGCTACCAGGTGGTAAGAGTCCCAACAGGCCCTGTGGTTCTCTGGCTTTGTTGACTGTCTGAATGCAACGCGATGGCAACAGGTTAGCTACTTTGATTTTAGGTTATTCTCCTTATGCCTCATGCAAATGAAAAGTGACAAAAAACAAAAAACCCTTTTCCTTTCCTAGATAAGACCTGTAGGGGAATTTTGGCTGTTCTTGGTGGCAGTATAATCTCACAAAAGATGTATAAACACAGTGCTTTGCCAAATATTTACAGAGCTGAGGGGCAAGAGGTGGGTTGACATAGGACCAGATTAAAATGTCTTGGAAGGTTTTTTGTGATTCCTCAGAACACCCAATTCATACACATGGTCTCCTCGCCTGTGAAATGGGGCTGATGGTAGAACCCGCCTGCTGATCTTGTTGTGGGGATTGAGGAGATGATGAGAGCCGTGTGCTCCGTGACCTGCCTGGTAATGCGCCTTCAGTAAATGTTAACTCTTAGTACTGTTAGCTCATCTCAGCTACTATTCTGGAAGAACACAAAGCTTGTGGCTTTGGTGCTAACCCCACCAGGAGTTGGCCTTATCCTGAACAGTTGCAAAACTCACCCACAGTCCATCATCTGCCGGGGAGCAGCTTGCAGAATGAGTCGGCTTCAGGCAACTCATTTCTTGAGCTCTTCCCTGCCCACACGTACTGTGAGTTGCCAAGAAAGTAGCAGCTGCATTCACCAGTGGAAATTCCCCCGGGGCCCCCTTGGAGGCCACCCCTACCTCTGGTTATGGGCGAAGGCGTACCAGGGGAATGGCTTCCTCCACCAACTCCTTAGTGTCCGATGTAGGTCTCTAACTACAAGTGTGAGTCCTGTGGCTCCTCAGCAGTGTCTCTGCGCCTGTCTCTGTCATCCTCCTAAGCAAGCGGAGATGCTGATGGGGAATATAGTAGAAGGCACTTGGGGCAGGACTCCATTTTCTTAAGTTTCAGTAGAAGTTTGGATAACCTGTAGTTTTTGAAGATTGATGTTCCTGCCTTCTTTCCTCTCCTCATGGTAACCACATGGTTTGAAGTTCCCTTTGCCCCTGTTCAGAAACTCTGACCCTTGAATAAAGAGGTAAGGTATTTAGATTCTGAAAGTTTCATGGGGGAAAGGGGTTAAGGGAAAGCAGTGTATGTGTGCAAATGCTGACAGTCTGAATATTACATTATCTATTTCAACAAATAAACCTTGGACCAGATCAGGCTGTCCAATACAGAGACAGCATTGATCTTTCAGGAGGGATTTGCCAAGTCCGAAATGCCAGCTGTCCCTTCCTGCCCATTAGGGGGTAGAGAATGCCTCTTTTGGACTAGCTGAAATACTCATTACAAATATTCAGGCCTCCCTCTAACCTGAATTAATGTATTATTGCTTATCCTTTTGTCTCTCCCTTAAAAATATGTATAAGGAGCATTCCTTGGTGATTCCATGAGGGTTATGGAGGTACATCTTACCTGCCTGAGTGTCTCCAGCATCACAGCCGGAGGTGCCGTGGGTGGGGGTCTGTGTGCCTGTGTGTGCGCAGCATGTGTGTGTCTACTATATAAAAGCTCATTCATTCCCTTGCTGTAATTCAGTGTTCAGACTCAGCTTGCTGACTGATGGACTGGAGGAAGCCAGTAATTCTTAATTCAGGAGAAGAGGCTAAGGGAGAACAAATCTACCCTCCTGCCTCTCATCAGCCCCCTTGTTCTGAAACACTGCAGTGGTTCAGAGAAGTCTCCCCTTAGAGCTTTCGTTTCTTTTGGAGGGATGGTTTGAACCTAGACTAGATCTGCCCCATTTTTGCCTTGGCAGTCTTGATGGACAGAAGCAGCAAAATCCATATATTCAAGAGACTGAAAAAGGGGAGAGGAGGGAAGGAACATGTGTGAGGCCAAATTGCCCCACTGGGGATGGGATTATACAGGAGTGAGACCTTTCTGTCAATACACGTTGTAAGCCTTATGATGGGCTTACTGCACCCCTAGTATTTATCAGAAGGAATTAATGAGAGATCTATGCAACAGTGAATGGATTTTTACCCCTGTATTATTTACAATAATAAGAGAAATAATTTAAATGTCCAACAATACTGATGGTTGTGTAGTTATTACACAGCCATGAACTACAATGCAGCTACTGAAAATTATATTGCTGATAACTGTTTATTGATATGGGGATATTATATAACAAAACTACTTTGTCGAAGAAAACAGAATGAAAAAGTATGTAAATTATGGTGTCATTTTAATGCATGAGATGAAATATGTATGGATGCATATATACACCAAGAAAGATTCTAAAATAGTCACTAACGTGTTAACTATGGTATCTGGAGTAGGAGTATTGATAAGTTTGGTTTGGTTTTGTCTTTTGCTTATTGTTTTTTAACAATAAGTATGAAGTCTTTTTATAGCTAGAAACAACAAAGTTTCTTTCTGTATTAAGAAAAAATTTCTGCATTAAAAATATATGTTATGGGGTGTCCCTCCTTTTTTTCTTTTACCAAAACAAAGGAAGTAGAAAGTAAGCTGGCTTTGAATATTTGAATTAAGCAGAGCCCTGGAATCTTCCGTGTTTATTTTGCTTTTCCAAAAGCAAATTTTTCCAAAAGCAAAAAATGGTTGCGCACACCCTAAGGCTATTTATTTCCTTCCTTAACTCCACTACTTTATCCGATTCAGCAAATATCAATCCTTGCCCTTCTGTCAAGGGAGCACTTTCTGTTTACTAGACATGGTGCCCACCTCTTGATATATGTTAACTCCTGCAGTCCGCACAAACACCCTTTAGGGTAACTTTTACCCTTGTTTTCAGAAGAGGGGAGTGAGGCAGAGTTGTCACAAGGCTAGCAAGCAGAGGAGTGAAGCTTCCCAGCCACACTCTACCTGCACTGCCCCTCCCTTGCTCTTCCCACTTGACCTTGCATCCCCGGTGCGAAGTTTCTCACTGAATGTCCTCTAGGCCTGTCTTCCTAAAGGAGCCATCCCATTTAAAGAGCCAGGATTTAGCTTCTTTGCAGAGATTAGGGCAGGGAGAGGAGAAGTAAGAAGTTAAGAGGCCATGGTTCAGAAGGAAAAGGAGGGAGGAAAGCTATTGCAATGGCCCACCTGCCACCCTCAAGAAAGTCAGCCATTCTCAGAAGCCTAACATTCAAGGATCCGGTCCAGCCTACCTTGTCCAGCTTAGGAATGGGGACTGTTTGTCACTCACCTTGTGGATATTATAATATCACCTTGTAGAGTATTATAAGAATGAGCAGTGCCATCTCTGGCAGCATTTGTATGAAATGTATGTGATGTTGCTTTTAAGAACATGGAGTCCAAGGATAAAGCCCACTCCAAGGAGGAAGTACTGCCCTGTGACTCTGTGTCCCTTTCCTCTAACCCCCTCCCGACTCCATCTCCACATGGGGCTTCTAAGAAGCCATACACAACAGTGCCTAGGGACTCAGACTCCTCACTGTGCCACCATCAGTATGAGTGTGGAGTGGGAAGTAGTGACTCTTCCCCATCTTCCCAGGCTATTTGCTGCAACATCAAGCCTCTCTTACTCTTGAGCAAACCAATGGAGAAACAGACATCTCCTGTTTTCCTGCCCTGAAAGAAGATTCTGGGGCTTACTGAAGTTTCATAAATGAGCCGGAGCTCAGGATTGACACCTCCACGTGAACATGAAATTTTGAGCTTTGGGCACAGGTAATTTGATACCTGTGGACCTATTTGCCACTGGTGACACAACCTGAGCACCTACGAACTTGTCTCTGTACATTTTCCATTGGGGAGCTTTGCTGTGCAGACACAGTGACAAGGCTGTGCTAAGAGGGGAAGTAATCCTAGAATGAAAGCTCTAGAACCTGAGATGTAGTACTTTTTCTCTCTTTCCATTTGGTTGCATGATGGTGCAATTCTGTCTTCATTTGCACTTCTCTGTGGATCAGTGCCTTAGGATTTAGAGATGGTACAAATACTAAGTCCTTAAATCTACTCTTTATTTTAAAATAAAAGCAGGATTTTTTCAGGACAAGCCAAGCATATTCTAATTATAACAGCTACCATGTAGTAAACATTTACTATATCCAGGCTTTAATATACTAAGTATATTGTATATATTATCTCCTTTAATTATCACCAATCCTATGAAGTGTAAGCATTATTAGTGATCCCCATTTTGCAGGCAAAGAAAATGAGGGACACAGAGGTTAAGTTGCCCAGGGTGACACAGCTAATAAGTGGCAGAGCCAGTAATTGAAGGCTGTCTGACCCTAAACTCCTGCACTTAGCTGTTAATTCAGTATTCTTAAGAATATTGTTTTCTTTTAGAAGTCTGCTTATCAAGTATGACAAGTTTTCTCTGAAAACAGATAACCCATGAAACTATTGAGAAGCTTCCAAGCCATTTTTTCTTCTTTTCTATTTAATGTATATTTATGCAATCATGGAATGGGATTTCACCTGTTTCAACAGCTTCTAGGGCAATTTAAGCAAATTTTCTGGAAGTCTGTTTGGTTTGTGTCAGGCCTTTCCTGGTCCCTCGTGTCCGTCGGGCTTGTGCAGGAGGCATGTGGGAGCTTTCTTCGGAGCCATCCGCCTTGTGGAAGCCGCACAGGCAAGGCCAGAGGAGAACAGTGGCACAGGTATTCAGAAAAGCCCGGCTTCCGACGTCAGTTTGCCTGAGGTCAGGCCAAGCACCACCACTTTCTGGCTCTTAGAAAATTACTTAACCCCTCCAACCTGCAGTTTACCCTTATGCAAAATCAGGGCTGCCCTTGCAGGACTGTTGTGATGAGTCAGTGACAGGGAAATGTTCAGCCCTACCTGGCACATCATAAGTGCACTCTGTCCATTGGGAGGTGTTATTTTAGAAGCAGGACTTCATGTTGTTGCTACGTCTTGCCTCAGCAGAGAGAAACATTTTGCTCTTGACACTGATTCTCCTTTCTCAGCTGTAAGGATGCCACAGTCCCCTTGATTTTGAACCCAAAAATGGAAAATGAGAGCACTCCATCTCACAGGACACTTTCCCAAACTACACCAGCCCAGTCTGATCCCTCCCTTCTCAGAATCCCTACAGTTCTTTTGACCAAGTCTCAGATTAGCACTAAAAGTTTATTAATTCAGTGGATAAGAAGCTTACACATATTTCCAGAGCCAAAAATAATAATAAAATCCATGCAAACAAATAAAAGGTCTTAGAGGGACAAAGTAATCACAATGGTGTTTTGCTACTAAGTACAACACCTGGGGCATTCACACTTCCCAGTCATGTTCAGAGCTGATGTAGAGCACAATGGGAACCAAGATCAGTGGTTCCCGCCTCTGGTTGCTCATCAGAACCACAAGACCAGAGCAGGAATAGTGTTTTGAAAGTATAGCTTCTTAGGCCCCAACCCTGCCATACTCATTCAATTTCTTGCTAACGTGAGGACTTGCCATTTTGTAAAGTACATTTGATTTTCTTTCATTTTTGTAATTTGCTAAATTGTCATTTGTAATAGTCCTTCCCGGAGAGGAGTCTCCTTTCTCTCCTATAGTTTTCTGGGAGAATGACAGAAAGTTGGAGTAAATGTAGAGTACCGTTTTGTCACAATAAGGCTGGGTGACAATATTGGAAGAAGGAAGAGCTGACAGAGACATGCTGTGGGGTTTTGGGGATGACATTGTGGAAAGTTTACCCTCACTAACATTTCAGGTGGGTATTTTTGAAAGTGTAGACTGATGATTTCTGAAGGGAACTGAATGAGCTTGTAACAGTGTGACCATGAATACTGTTGCAAGTGAATTAACATAAATATACCGACAAAAAGGGAGTAGAACTTTAGAACTGTTATATCTCAGGTAGTGAAAGTGAGGGTAACCTAGAAGAAGGAGGTGTAATAACTGTAGTATCGAACAGTGTGCTGCGTCCCGCAGATAGCTAGAGATGTGTCAGGTTACACAGAGGAAGAGAAGTTCCTAGGCTGTTTGTTTGGGGCTTGCGTAGTTCCCCTTTTCCAAAATGGAACAAGCAACATACTTTTTTAAGGGTGCACAGAGACTTCATTGAAAAGGCAAGCATTTGTTTCCCTAAACAGAGTGACTTTTTAGCTTTACCAAGAAACAATTTTGTGCAGGAAAAGTATGTTTTGCTGTTACCAGCTGCTACTGGGAATTCTGCTATATACAGGCCAATGTTAACTACTGATATTCTTTCCACAGTTCTTTCAAAATAGGACCCTTTCCATTAAGTTCACATAGTATTCTGGGAAAAGGCTCTGTGATTAGGCAAAGAGACTGTGAAGGAGCTTAGGCAGAAATGGGGGTTAGCTTTGTTTTAATCCCAAATATTTAACCATAAAAAAAGATGCACTGGGGCTTAAGACAGTGAGCCCTCAGCAGTCTACTTTGTTGAGATCTCAGCTCAGATGTCACCCAAAAGAAGTTGCCCTAGCCACAGAATCCAAATTACACACAGACACCCTCCCCACCCAGGCACCTGCTTTCACACTGCCTTGATTTTGGTTGATTTCATGGCTCTTAATACCACCTAAAATTATCTTCTTTGGCTGTTTACGAGTTTATTTTTGGCTTTACACACTCATAAGTAGTATTTCCTAAATTTTTTCCATTACAATAATAATTTAAATATTATCAGAAAAAATATTTGGGGCATGTACTTCCAATATGTATTTGTTTTTATTTACTTAATTATAAAGTATATACCTGTCTTAGTAATTGCTATATTACACACATTAGAAAACATAAAAAATATAAATGTTATAAGAATCAGATATTTAAAATGCCAGTAGGAGCTTTGATATTTTTCTCCTCCACCAGCCTGTGTTCTCCCCCACCCTGTGTTCTCCCCACCCTACCTTGAAGCTTACTGAACTTGAATGTAAGCTGCCTGAGAGCAGAGGCCTTGCTGGGCTTGTTTCCTGCTGTGCTTCCAGTGCCTACAACTGTGCCTAGCAGGTAATAGGTGATAAGTAAATATTTGATTATTAAATATTTATTGTTGAGTAGTAAACAAGGCTAAGGCACAATTCACTCTTCCAGGCTCCTAATAGCCAAGGTTTTACTACATCTTTGGAGGACAGAAGGAGGGAAACAAACAAAAAAAAAAAAAAACAAAAACCTGGTTTCTAGGGGTCAGAATGCCTTCCTAATACAATATGTGCTGAATAAGGATTTACTGTAATGATTCAAATCCTTCACCAACGAGGTAATTACAGCTTCCTTGGTAAGAGCAGAGCTCAGGCAGACAGACAGGTGGTTTCTAGTTTCTCTTATAACAGATGGCACAAATGGACCAGCTTCTGAAGCTTTTTGAGGAAATTTGCTCATAAACAGTTTTAAATATTTTTCTTTTATATCTTCCAACACATGCTTCTTAAAGTAAAAATGCTTCAGTAGATTGCAGGCAAGGGCACATATTATGAATAGTGCTGCATGGGGCAGGGTGCTTGCAGTTTGCCTGAGTAGCAGGTGCAGTATGTCAGGAACATAAGAGGGAGGCTCCGTGCGCCATGGTGGCTAGATATACATTGAATTTTCCAAGTGCTTAAGGAAATAACAAAGCTGTCAACCAAGAATTTTATGATCAGCAAAACTGTTTTTCTAAAATGAAAGTGAAATAAAGACATTCCCAGACAATTACTAGAAGAAAGCATAGGAGAAAATGTTTTGGTTAAGCAAATCTTTCTTAGATTTAACACCAAAAGCACAATTTAAAAAGAAAAAAAAAATTAACAAATTGAACTTGATCAAAATTAAAACTGTTTGCCCTTCAAAAGACACCACTGAAAAAATGAGAGGGCAAGCCATACACTGGGAAAATATATTTGCAAATGTTATCACTAATAAAGAACTTGTATCCAGAATCTATGCAGAAATCTTACTACTCAATAAGAACATCATGTCCATAGAATGGGACAGAATTCAGTAATAAACATAAATTGACTACTTATACACGCCAGAACATGGGTGAACTTCAAAAAACATTATGCCAAATGAAATAAGTCACACACAAAAGACGACACAATATGCAATTCCACTTTTATGAAATATCCAGAAAAGGCAGATCTCTAGAGTTAGAATGTAGATCAGTGGTTGCCTGTGGCTGAGAATGGGAGAAGGGCTTAACTGCAAATGGCAGGAAGGACCTTTTGGGGTGGTGGTGACTTTATAAAACTGAATATGAATGATGCTTGCACAGCTCTATCAATGTTCTAAAAGTTGTACACTTAAGACAGATACATTTCATGGTATATAAATTATATCTCAATACTGCTGTTTTAAACTCTCCCAGGAGTACAAAGCATTCCTTAAATGTTGATAACTGTTTTTATTATTCTGTAGGTAGTGTATACAAATGATACCAAAATTAAGAGGGAGAAACGTTAAATGACTGTGTACACTTTGCTTGAGTGGACAAATATGCTTTTCATTCATTAAATTAGCTCTTCCAAATAATTAAATAGATCTTGGGAAAACATATGCCACACTTTTACAAGAGGGTAAAAAAGGGTTAGTGGCCAAGAACAGAAATTTCCAAAATGTGAGCTGTGTGGCACTGAGATAGCTGAAATAGCTTTCAATGGTGCGTGGATGAACTTTCTTCTATATACTACTAATGATGAGATGTTATTTACAATGGACTAAAGTAGACATTTGTTAAGGAGATCAATCTAAAGAAAATATTAAGAAAATATTATCTATTAAAATTATAATATGTGATACACAGATGTGACAAACATAATGAAGCTGGGGCACGCATGACTGAGGTTGGGCACCACCACCCAGTAGCCAGGAGCAAGAACAATGCCAGTGGGTGGCTGAGAATGAATACTGAAACACAGGCATTAATCCAAGTTTATGCCCAACGTGCCTGTCTCCCTCCCCACCAGGAATGAAATGTCTGAATCTCCACTTCCATCGTATTTGTCAGGCCTAACTGTCTTAGGCAAACTGGCAAGTGGCCATATGTGGAGCTGTCGTGACAACACCAGAATGAGAGCTGTACCATTTTATGACATCAGATAATTCTGACTCAGAAATGTCTGCCTTCCCTGTCTGCCAGCAGTCTTACCATTGGTTTCTGGTAGATCCATTTCCTTTCTTTTAACTATTTACTTGATCCTGTGGAGTCTTTCTTTAAAATACAGTCTTTAGATATTGTCAGTTCCAAGCATTCACAGTGTGCAAGAGATAAAAGAGGGATAAGACAACTGCAATTCAATGTAGCATCAAGACCGAAGGAAAAACACAGCCCTTGAAGATTCCAAGGAGAAAGATCTAACTCACTGGAGAAAGATCAAACTCATTGTGATATCAAAGAAGCCTGAGCAAGGAGGTCACATTTGAAATGGGCTTTGAATGGCAGATGAGCGGCGGTTACGGGAAAGGGAAAGGCATTTCATATGGGAACAGCAGTACCAGCAAGAACATGGAGATGCAAAAGCTTAAAGCACACTCAAGGCACAAGTAAAACCATTTGACTAGAACGGGGTAGGCAAACCAAGGCCCACAGGCCACATCCATCCAGGTGCCTGTTTGTTCTATGGCTTGTGAGAAAAGACTGTTTTTCCATTGTTACATTTTAAATGGTTATGTAAGTACCTCAATAATATTCTCAGTTTTTGCCTCTTGGCCTGCAATGTCTAAACTATTTATTTGATGGCCCCTTAAGAAAAAGTTTGCCGACCTGGAGAGCCCTGGGGACTTTGAAGGCAAGTAATGAGTACTGAGAGGGGAGTTGGGGCTCTGTTGTGAAAGGCCTTGAAATGAGGAAACCCAGCTAGCTTAAGGGAAAGAAATGGAAGTCATAAACTGACATTTTGGGAAGTCTCATGGTGGATCTAACGCTCAGCACGTTTGGATTTAAGAGCCCAAATTATTATTTTGCTTGGCTCTTCTTCCCTCTTTTTTTCATTTTAACTTCATTTGCGGACAGATGTTGGCCATGTAATATGAAAAAAGATTTCTGGTCACCCTAAGCCAATACATTTCATTGTTGGATCCAGAAAGAAGAGCATTCATATGCAATAGGCTCTCCTCATTCACGGTTTTGCCTTCCTTGGTTTCGGTTACTTATGGTCAATGACTGTCTGAAAATATTAAATGAAAAATTACAAAAATAAATAATTTGTAAGTTTTAAACTGCGTAGCATTCCAAGTACCATGATGAAGTCTTGCTCCCCGGGACAGGAATCATCCCTTTGCCCAACATGTCCACACTGTGGACACTAGCCACACTTTAGTTGCTTATTAGCTACCTCAGCTATCAGATTGACTCCAGGTATTACAGTGTTTATTTTCTTTTTTTTTTTCTTTTTGTCTTTTTTTTGAGAGAGTCTTGCTCTGTCACCCAGGCTAGAGTGCAGTGGCAAGATCTTGGCTCACTGCAACCTCCGCCTCCCAGGTTCAAGTGATTCTCCTGCCTTAGCCTCCTGAATAGCTGGGATCACAGGTATATGCCACCACACCTGGCTAATTTTTATATTTTTAGTAAAGACAGGGTTTCACCATGTTGACCAGGCTGGTCTCGAACTCCTGACCTCAGGTGATCCACCCACCCTGGCCTCCCAAAGTGCTGGGATTACAGGCATGAGCCACCACGCCAGGCCTACAGTGCTTATTTTCAAATAATCCTTACTTAACAGTGGCCCCAAAGTCCAAGAATGGTAATGCTGGCAATTTGCATATGCTAAAGAGAAGCCGTAAAGTGCTTCCTGTAAGTGAAAAGGTGAAAGTTACTGACTTAAGGAAGGAAAAATATATGCTGAGGCTGTTAAGATTTGTGGTACAGTAAGATATTTTGAGAGATTACATTCACATAATTTTCGTTATATTGTTTTATAATTGTAGTTGTTCATCTCTTATTGCGCCTACATGTATAAATTCAACTTTACCATAGATAGATACATATAAAAAACATAGTATATACATAGTTCGGTACTATCCCTGGTTTCAGGCATCCACTGAGCATCTTGGAACATAACCACCAAGGATAAGGGGGACTACTTTATTAGACTCCACAGATGAAGAAGGGTTCAATGCTGACCACTGTGGCCAGCCTGGATCACATGCCTGCCCCTGCAGTGAAATCAGTGGGACACTGGACCCACCTGGGTCACTTAGGATGGAATGAACCAGAAGAAGGGGAATGCAAAAATTCTAGAATAAACTGTAACTACTATTCCAGTCTGTCAGAGTAAGAAATTTATTCTACATTCGTTAAGTAACCAGAAATTTATGAGCAGGAAAATGCTCTTCATTCAACAACATTCAACAAATATTTATTAAGCTATGTCTTTAGCAGGTGTATGTACTTACAGTGCACAGTAGAATGGACTGGAATGGTAAAAGGTAAAGAAAACAGGCTGAAGATTCTTGTAACAGTCTAGGTGAGAAGGCCTTTATCCTGTGAGCAATGGGGAAGCACTGAAATGTTTTAAGCAGAGAAATGATGTAATCATCAGATTTGAATTTTGAAATGTTCACCAAGAATAGTTCTCTTAAGTTAAGCATTTATGTATAAAACCTTTTTGCACTATAAGTTAACTCATAGATTATCCAGAGTGCATTTGGATCCACCTCAGATTTGAAAAAAAATAGAAATTATAATTTTGTGAGATCAGAATTGTGTTTTGCCATGTCTGTTTTTCATTGACTTCTCTGTAGATATTTGGTTTTGAAGTACAATAACTTGAAGAGAATATAAAATGATTTTCTTCAGTTTGTTTTATTCACAGATGGTAAAACTTTTTCTCCGGTGGAAAGGGTGACTTTGCTGGAAAATCATTTAAAGTTTTTTTCCAGTCAAGTCAATAAGCTCCTCAGAACCAAATGAACAAGGGGTAAAAATCACCGTGAAGCCTAGTAAGATTACATTCCTTCATGGCAGCCTGCGCCAGCCATTGTGGAGGGCCAGCGGGAACACAGGGAGAATGTCAGGTTTGTGAATGGTCACACTAAAGGAGCAGGGCCAGGTGTGGAAGATATAAATGGGGTAAAGAAGAAGCTTGAGTAGATTAAAATCAGATCAGAGACAATTTTCCACATGTTTAGACTACTAAATAAGCACCAGAATTAGAGGGAAGTCTGCTATTCGCTTGGAGGGAAAGAAAAAGACTTGGAGACTTTCAGCCTTTTCATCAAAATTTGTCTCTCCTTATCTCTCTGCCTCATCTGCCTTTCATGGTATCCGGACCAAGGTTTGTGCATTTGCAAGAGTTTAACTTAATCATCCTGGGCATTGTCCTTAGCAGAAGTGCTGCTTCTATTGCTGAAAAGTCCTGAACATAGTGAAATATTGTAGGCTCCTTACTCAAGGAATCTCCTCTCTCCAGGGTTACCCGTGAGCTGAAATGCCTTGGGCCACTGCTGCTAATTTTAGATACTCCTTTGTTTTCAGCAGTGGACATTTAGATTCTTATTAAATCTTTTTCCTCCCCCTAGTCCAAACAGGAAATATTCCCTGAAAGTAAACCATATAGGAAAGTATGCCAGAGAGCCAGTGCCTCTCAGTCTGTGTTGTTAACATGTTGTACAGCTTACTCAGAGTGCTACATCAGAGACATCCTCCTTGACATCCCCCTACCCAGGGTAAAAGGAAGAGACCACTGATTTACTGTAATAAGTTTACCAAAATAAAAAAGTCTCTAAAAGAGTCAACATAATTTCTCAGTGCAGTAGGCAGAGAAACAATGCAAGTTGGGAGCTGCCAACTGTATTGTGCAACCTAAACCATGGATTGGTGCAACAAAGGCTGAACTATCATTTTGCCTCTATTAAACATCCTTATTCTATGGAGTGAAAGTCGCAGTTTGGGTGGCTGGGGAGATTTTTTTTTGTAATATTTATTAAATTGTGGTTATAAAAGTAACATGTTAATTGCAAAATATGTTTTAAAACAAAACTTCATGTATGGGGACAAGAGGTCTTGGGGAACTCTGTACTTTCTGCTCAGTTTTGCTGTGAACCTCAAGCTATTCTAAAAAAATAAAGCTATTTCAAAGTTACCTTTAATCTCGTCACCCAGAGAATGCTACTAATATGTTAAGGTACTTACTATCCATATGTTTTAAGATAGGTTTGAGCATGTATTAAAAAGTACATGAAATATAAATGTACATCTTAACAAATTGTTATTTAGCAAACACCCCCTAAATAGTACTAAATTATTATTTAGTAACCACCATGTTATTCATGGTAGTCATGTTCTATAAAGTCACTGCAAATATGGAATTACTGAATACTAAACCGTTGCATGGAGGGGAAATACAGAGTGAGCTTTCTGCAAGCCCCTGGTCACACAGTTTCATCACCTGATCAGTACATCAGCCTGTTTTATGTGTATTTCTACTTAAAGACACCTTATTTAATATTACTATTGATTTATTAACATTGAACTTAGGACCAGCAGCACCATTAACTCATGCCTGGAGCTCATCTGACACACACATTTTCTCTGTAAGGCACATCACAACTTTCTTGTGCTTAGGAACACTTGACAGTGCTTCAGCTGTATGCTTAGGGGCCATTTTAAATGGCAAAATCACCATCGAAGAGCACAAAAACGTGGTACTAGGTAGACCTTGAACAGACACTTGTTTACAGTATGAGAGCTGAAACAAGGCAGAGCTTTGTTTCAAAAAAGTATTGATTTTGAGGTTACAGATACATTTTAGCATGTAGGTGAATTTGCAAATAAGGAATATGGAAATAATGAGGATAGACTGTATATGTGCCTATATGCAGTATGTTATTGTTTTGAGTTTGGCTTCGTTTGCTCAACCATATTTAAGTCATTTATGTTGCTGTAGTTCATTTTCATTGCTGTAGAGTGCACCATTATATTAATACACGAGAATTATTTTTTCATTCTACTTTTTCTGAAATTTTGAATTTCCAGTCTCTGCTTTTACAAATAATTTGCTATACACATTCAATACACGTCTTCCAGTGTACACATAACACACCTTTCTCTAGGGTGTATGTCTAGCAATGGAACTACTGGGTCTGAGAGAATAATATCTTCACCGTTGATAGATAATGCTACCCTATTTTTGAAAATGATAGTAGCAATTTACACCCCTCCTGCAGCAAAATATGAATTACAGATGTACCTCATCCTCATAAACCTCTGGTATTTTCAGCATTTTGATGTTAACTATTTAGTCATTCTGGTGGGTGTGCAGTAACGTCTCACTGTGGTTTTAATCTGCATTTCCTGCAGTGCAGAAAGGTTGAGTGCCTTTTCTTTTGGATTTTCTCTTTTAATATCCCTATTCAGGTTTCTTGCCCATTTTCCACTTGGTTGTCTTTACTCACCAGTAGGAAATCTTTACATAGTCTGGTTATAAACCCTTTGCTCATTTGTATGTTGTAGGCTGCCTTTTTACTCTTTTAATATTGTTTTTGATATGCCCTCTCTATGCCCTATTGGATAAATTCCAACCTCTGTTTGGGAACCTTCAGTTTCTGGAGTTATTTCTTCTAAAATCGGTATTGTTTGCCTTTGGCATTTAGGTCTATAATCTATCTGGAACACATTTGTTATGTATGGTGTGAGGTAGGGGATTGTGTCATTTTTTTCCATAGAGATATCCAGTTATTCTAGCACCATGTATAAAAGAGCACTTTCCATTAGTAGTATAAAATAGTATAGGCCCATGATAAATTCCAAACAGTATAAATAAAAAAGTGAATGTACAGTCCATATCTGTACATTCAGTTCCCTACTCTCAACCCCCTGAGACAGTCATAGTTTCTTGCTTACAGATTTTAAGAATCATGTTTAAACATCTCTAGCATTTAAACAGTGGCTTTAGATTATA
This sequence comes from Rhinopithecus bieti, assembly GCF_001698545.2. Classification (NCBI taxonomy): domain Eukaryota; kingdom Metazoa; phylum Chordata; class Mammalia; order Primates; family Cercopithecidae; genus Rhinopithecus; species Rhinopithecus bieti. The sequence continues at coordinate 2,619,641 of NW_016805589.1, forward strand.
CCCCAGAACAATGAAAGATTGGATGTAGTAGCACTATTGCTTTCCTTTTATTTTTATGTTACTTGAGTGAATTTGTTTTGGCAAGCACAATATCTTCATTATGTAGAGAAAGGCAATTGTACTGCATTCAATTTAAGAGTTATATGCCTAGTAAGGAAGTATTGGGATTTCTTAGCAACTATTCATATCTTTTGAAATAGCAAATGTTACCATATGAACACTTCATAATGCCCCCAAAATGCTTTAGTGTTTTTTAAAAAATAAATTCATAAATTGTGAAATTTTTTAGTTGAGAGAAAGTAAATAATTTTCATTCTGGGAAGTTCTGTTGTGCCTGAAATGTGGTATTGGAAAAGATTGAGAGGCTACACTTAGGTTCAACAGGAAAGAATATTAAGCTCAATAAGTATTGTGAGCCATGGTGCACAATAGAAGCATTCTGCCCATTTAACCTTTCTGGCCCTTTCCCTTGAGGTTTTTCTGTACAATGAGCAGTTGAACTCGGAGTGTTGTCCGGATGTCTTTGCTTCCAATCTGGAATTTCTCCCTCTACCTCATATTTCTGTATTATTCAACGAGAAAAGATTCAGATTATTGACTTGGGGAACATTAAGGATGATGTATGTGCTATTCCAAAATCTTGAATTTTGTTTAAATCATGGAATTACTTGCCATTCCTACTCACCCCATCTAAGTTTAAAGTTTATTTAAAACTTCATAAATTATTTTATTTGTGTAAATAATTTCAACTTTTAGATTCAGGGAATACATGTACAGGTTTGTTCCATGGGCATATTGTGTGATGCTGAGGTTTGGGGTACGAATGATCCCATCTCCCAGGTCATAGCCACAGTACCCAATAGTTTAACAAAATTTTTTTAAAGCTAGAAAACAGAATCACTGCATTGTAAACTAGTCAAGCCATTTTTAAAGCAAATTATTGAAGAAGTATTTTAAAATGCAATTCCCTATTATTGTTAATACCTTAAGGGGATTTCAGTAGTTTCGTTAAAATCAGAAACAGAACTCTGTCATTTTTTAAATAAAAATGCATGTTAAATTATATTAGATGAGGGGAAATAATCTGTGCAAAGACATCTGCACATGAGTAATAGAAAAGAACATGGAACAGTCAAGCTTAGGGACATGTGAATTTTTTCTGCTCGTAAAGTTGTGAAGTACATACTGAAAATCCAGGAGGTTAGGACTTATACAGGATTTCTGTGTTGTAAAAGCTTGAGTGGACACACATAAGGAATATATGTCTTCAAATTTTCAACAGATAAAAACTGGTTTTGTGTCATTTGGTCTGGTTTACCACTAGCCAATTTACCACTATTCCTTTTGGCTCTATTTTCTTGGCTAAACTTTGATTTCCCTCTACCTTAAGTCAAACCATAAAGAGATATTTTCCAAGGAAGAAGAATTCAGTGAAATGGGATTAGGTTAGATAGGACATTTTAGATTTTCATGGAAGTTTCTTCTCTTTTTCATCATAGGGAAAATTAAAGCTGCCCCCTGTTACTTAAATAGCACCATCCCCAGTTAACAGTCTAACCCAGAAGGGGAACTGACAGCATTAAGATGAGCCCTGGGCCAGTGATCCAAGGCTCAGCCCAGGCCTGAGACATATGACTGGGGACCTGGACTGCAGATCATGGGCCACTGCCTGGCAGAGACGTGCAAATGCCAATTTTGCTGCTTCTCCATAGTCTGACACTGCGGAGACTCTTAGTGCAAGACTCTCAGGCCCTTCCTTGTGTGCCTCATCCCTCCTACTTCGTCCTTGTTTTGAAAGTCCTACACTAAGCTACAAATCCACTACTCTCTTTTCCTTTGAGAGCAGCCATATCTTTCAACTAGGGGGTCTCATGTCTCCGGATTGTGGGTATCTGTCTGTCTATCCATCTGCCTGTCTTCTTCCCCACGCGACCGTCTTGTCAAAATGCCCTTTGGAAAATTAAACATTGCTTCCACGTGGAAACAGAGCACAGGCAGGGAATTGTATTCATTTGTATATCACTGAAAAGATCAGGAAAGCAAAGAGTCCAAGGTGACCTCTGAACACTGAAAAAGTGTCCATCTAATTTTTTTCTAATGATCATGCTTAATGGTGGTGGTGTCATGGTGAGAAGGAATTCTCAATGTTGGTGGAAATGCACAGCAGTAGAACCTTTCTGGAAAGCTATTGGCACGGTATATCAAGACCTTTAAAAGAAACTCCTAGCCTTTGACCCACTAATTTTGCTTTCAGGAATTTATGCCAAGGAAACAATTGAGACACTGGCAGGAATCCTCTACAAAGATGTGCGTTGCAATACTATTTATAATAGCTAAAGGGGGATAGGAGTCTGAGTGTACACAATAAGAAAATGGTTACATTAATCAGAGTATACCATACAATAGAACACCTGTAGCCATTTTTAAAATATGTTATCAAAGGCTATATTATGGCATTGGAAAATGCCTTATTAAGTGGGAAAAAAGCAGGGTATTAACTACATGTGTAGTATAATTCTCCAAAAAAAGTGAGGACAAATATGCCAAAGTGTTAACAGTGATTATCAGTGGCATAAATTATGTATGATTTTATTTCTTTTCTTCTTGATTTTTGGTATTTTCCAATTTTCTACAAGGCCGTCGGTAATTTTCATTATTAGAATTTTGAAAGATTAACTTCCTTCTTCATGGTCAGCTTACTCCTCCAGTAATAGAACCTCTCATCTTGTAGTAGCTCTACTACTGTGGTGTGGAGACCAGAGAGGGTCTGCCACATCCCTTGTCACACTGGGAGCCTGCCTGGGCAGCCCTGCCACAGTACAGCAGGCATTCCCTGGCTGGTCCAGCAGACGTTCCATCAGTCAAGTGAGTCACCACAGAAGGGTGTCAAGCTGATGATATTGCTACACACTGTACTTGACCTATCAGCCACAACCCACTATGCTGCCAAACCTTTTAGCCTTATCTTCCTAAACCGTTATTCTTTCACTGTCCAGTGAATTTCAGAGAGACTGACTGGGACTGTCTGACTCCTTTTGGGGACACTGTGGGCCAGCAAACTAAAGTGGATGTAAGCCTACCAGTTGAATCCAAACCAGACCAGCAAATGTTCCTTCCATGCTGAAGTATATGCCATGTTGTTGCTGTCATTGGGCCTAGATGTGGGGGCCTGGGAGGAACCCAGGAATATTTAGGGGCACCAGGTATTCAGCTCAAGACACCCATCTGGACTCTGAGGGTTGTAGGAATGCCTTTAGGAGTCGTCTGCTAAAATTGTAGTTATAAAATCATTTTTTCCTCTTTTTAATTGTTTGTTATCCTTGGCTTCATTAGTGGGAAAGAGGTTGCAAATTTGATATTGGAGGTTTCAGAGCCAGGAGTGAAATTGACCATTTTGAAATTTGTCTGTTTTGTTTTGGGTTTGATGAGGGGCTGGAGGGAGCAAGATTTTTATTGTATTTATTTATTTATTTTGTCTGCCATTGTCATTTTCAAGTAATCTACAGCCAGACACTTCTGTAGTGAAAGGAGAATTTAAGATTCTACACAGAGTCTTGGGCCATAATAACCATCCCTGTGCGTCTTATATCTCACATATGTGTTTGTTCTATGAGTATGAGAATGCGTAGTCATACACCTTCAGTTTTGCATCAGAACTAAAATACAATGTGCTCTCTATTTCTTGGAGGAGTGTTCGTCTGTTTACAGTCCTTCTGTTGCAACAGGCATCATTGTGGTACATAAAAATGTGCAGTAGTATTGTTGATGGGTTTATTGCCATGACTCTAAAGTACAAATAAACAAAAGGCATAATTTCTTTAGTCATTTAAAGAATCACAGAAGTGAAGAGTTCTGTAGATGTCAATTAGGTCTGCTTGGTCCATTCCTGAGTTCAAGTCCTGAATATCCTTGTTAATTTTCTGTCTTGATCTGTCTAATGTTGACAGTGGAGTGTTAAAGTTTCCCACTATTATTGTGTTGTAGTATAAGTCTCTTTGTAAGTCTCTGAGAACTTGCTTTATGAATCTGGGTGTTCCTGTACTAGGTGCATATATATTTAGGATAGTTAGCTCTTCTTGTTGCATTAAGTTAGCTCTTCTTTTTGCATTGATCGCTTTACCATTATTTAATACACTTCTTTGTCTTTTTTGATCTTTGTTGGTTTAAAGTGTTTTATCAGAGACTGGGATTGCAATCCTGCTTTTTTATTTTTTATTTTTATTTTTTGCTTTCCATTTGCTTGGTAAATTGAAGTGAACTGCCATTCACAATTGCTACAAAGAGAATAAAATACCTAGGAATACAACTTGCAAGGGTTGTGAAGGATCTCTTCAAGGAGAACTACGACCACTGCTCAAGGAAATAAGACAAGGACACAAACAAATGGAAAAACATTCCATGCTCATGGATAGGAAGAATCAATATCATGAAAATGGCCATACTGCCCAAAGTAATTTATAGATTCAATGCTATCCCCATCAAGCTACCATTGACTTTCTTCATAGAATTAGAAAAAACTACTTTAAATTTCATAGGGAACCAAAAAAGAGCCCATATAGCCAGGACAATCCTAAGCAAAAAGAACAAAGCTGGAGGGAACACGCTACCTGACTTCAAACTATGTTACAAGGCTCCAGTAACCAAAACAGCATAGTATTGGTACCAGAATAGATATATAGACCAATGGAAAAGAACAGAGGCTTCAGAAATAATGCCACACGTCTACAACGACCTGATCTCTGACAAACCTGACAAAAACAAGCAATGGGGAAAGGATTTCCTGTTTAATAAATTGGCTGGCCATATGCAGAAAACTGAAACTGGACTCCTTCCTTACATCTTATACAAAAATTAGCTCAAGATGGATTAAAGACTTAAACGTAAGACCTAAAGCTGTAAAAACCCCCAAAAAACCTAGGCAATACCATTCAGGATATTGGCATGGTCAAAGACTTCATGACTAAAACACCAAAAGCAATGGCAACAAAAGCCAAGATTGACAAATGTGATCCAATTAAACTAAAAAGCTTATGCACAGCAGAAGAAACTATCATCAGAGTGAACAGGCAACCTACAGAATAGGAAAAAATTTTTGCAATCTGTCTATCTGACAAAGGGCTAATATCCAGAATCTATGAGGAACTTAAACAAATTTACAAGAAAAAAAAAAAACCATCAAGAAGTGGGTGAATTATATGAACATATACTTCTCAAAAGAAGACATTTATGTGGCCAAAAAAATATGAAAAAAACGCTCATCATCACTGGTCATTAGAGAAATGCAAATCAAAACCACAGTGACATACCATCTCATGCCAGTTAGAATGGCGATCATTAAAAAGTCAGAAAACAACAGATGCTGGAGAGAATGTGGAGAAATAGGAAGCTTTTACACTGTGGCTGGGGGTGCAAATTGGTTCAACCATTGTGGAAGACAGTGTGACGATTTTTCAAGGATCTAGAACCAGACATACCATTTGACCCAGCAATCCCACTACTGGGTATATACCCAAAGGATTATAAATCATTCTACTATAAAGACACATGCACATGTATGTTTATTGCAGCACTAGTCACAATAGCAAAGACTTGGAACCAACCCAAATACCTAGCAATGATAGACTGGATAAAGAAAATGTGGCACATATACACTGTGGAATACTATACAGCCATAAAAAAGGATGAGTTCATGTCCTTTGGAGGGACATGGATGAAGCTGGAAACCATCATTCTCAGCAAACTAACGCAGGAACAGAAAACCAAACACCGCATGTTCTCACTCCTAAGTGGGAGTTGAACAATGAGAAAACATGGACACAGGGAGGGGAACATCACACACCAGGGCCTGTCAGGGGGTAGCGGGCTAGGGGAGGGATAGCATTAGGAGAAATACCTAATGTAGATGACAGGTTGATGGGTGCAGCAAACCACCATGGCACGTGTGTATCTGTGTAAGAAACCTGCACATTCTGCACATGTATCCCAGAACTTAAAGTATAATTTTAAAAAATCACAGAAATACTATGGAGTATGTATTTTATTATTATACCAATTCAAACATAGTGGTAATAAATGTTAAAAAGCGGTCACTTAATACCAAATGTTACTGCTATGGCTAAACCACAAACAAACAAATGAAATTCTGAAATTCTGTTGTTAAAAATTGCATTTGAGGCCAGGCACAGTGGCTCATGCCTGTAATCCCAGCACTTTGGAAGGCCAAGGTGGGTGAAATACCTGAGGTCAGGAGTTCAAGACCAGCCTGACCAACATGGTGAAACCCTGTCTCTACTAAAATACAAAAAATTAGCCAGGCATGGTGGCAGGGATCTATAATCCCAGCTACTTGGGAGGCTGAGGCAGGAGAATAGCTTGAACCCAGGAGGCAGAGGTTGCAGTGAGCCGAGATCGCACCATTGCACTCCAGCCTGGGCGACAAGAGCAAAACTCCATCTCCAAAAAAAAAAAAAAATTGCAGTTGATACTATGGTAATCAACATGGGGATTGAGGAGTAAGTTGTTATAATAGTTACGAATATCCTGCATTCCAGCCACACCCCCAGATAATTTCAGCCATGTACTTCTGGCCAAGAACCACTTAGATATCTGAGGTTGTGAAAAACATTTAGAACCCACATTGTGTTCACAGAATATGTTCCCAACTGTGCCATTAGCCAAAGGCATAATTCTTGGTACAGATGGAATAGGAAGCTGGAGGTGTTTCCTACTTATTAAAGTCATTAAAAAAAAAAAAAAAAAAAAAAAGTTGGAAGGACTTTTTAATTGTCCTGTGGTAACCACTGACCAAAAGAACACATTGGTAAAAGCCCCTGGGTCTGGGCTGTTCTCTTGAACCTCCAAATTGTCCCTGGTTCTGCTTGGGTTCCTGGACTGGGTTGTGGTTTGAAAGTTGTTGCCAGGCCTTGCCTACTAGGTCATTGCCTGGTGGGGCGGGGTTGTGTTGAGAGGACTGAGAAAGTGAGGCCTCTCTGACTAGCAGCAACTGTGGAAGAAAATGGAAACTGCACAGTAGAAAGAAGTTGACACTTTTCCTAGGACTCGAGACAGAATCAAGGGGGAGCCAGGTATTAAGCTAATAATAGCTTAGCCCTCAGCTGATGGATCTTACTGTCTTACATTACTATTGTTTTTAAATCTGTTCCTTCTTGTCAAATATATTTTAAGCTCTTGAAGTCAAGGGACCTTGGCAAATATCATTTATTGTCTTGAACATACTAAGTGCTCAATGACTAGCTTTTGCTGGATTAACAAAAAAAAAGTTTTAAAGAGTCATACTCTTTACATTTTATTTCTTCTCTTATATGAATTCCTTCTGCTATATGAATCTGCCAGACTGAACACTGGAGGCAGGATTGGGGATTTTGTTGGAATTTAGAATATGTTGAGTCTTATTGTGATTCTCTATCACTGTATTGTCATTTTCCCATGCAAATAGGGTAGGAATCTAAAGGAAACACATGAATCAGTGGTTAAGAAGAGTTCTAATGCTATGACTGAGTCTATGAAGAAGCTTGGCACAGGCTAGAGGAACAGGGCAAGTCCTGCTATCTCAGAGGGAGTATACTGGCTGCAGGAGCCCTGGCCTTAGAATCAGCAGATGAGGTTTGAACCTCAGCCCTGTTACTTATAGGCTGGGTATCCTTAGGGAAGCCTCAGCTTAGCCCAGATTTCCACATCTGTGAAATGGGAATTATAGCAGTACCTGTTTGTGGGCTTTTCGGGTGTGTAAATGAGGTTCATTAGTTTATTCAATAATGATTTGTTAAATATAATACCTACAGACACTATTTTAGACATTGGATATACAGCAGTAAGCAAAACAAAAGCCTCTGCCTCATAGAATTTATATTCTAAAAATATACGTAATTAAATTTAATAAAGTGTTTATCAGTCACATTAGTTTGAGCCTCTCTGATGAACTCACACTGGTTTTTGCTGTTATTTGTCTATAGGAGTTACAACAGTAAGTAATTAGGGCTACTATTGTGGTGTCATGTTTGAATTGGTATAACCCTAGGGAAGTCTCAGTAAGTAGGACATTTGTGTGTGCCTGCTAAATTGCAGTACGCTTAGAAAGTCTGTTCCCCTTGAACCGGATTTCTGCCATTTTTGCCCCCATGAAGTGCTTAGTTCAAACAGTCCAGCAGTCTGCTGAGATTCGAGGGTGGCAAGTGGTGGTGTGGCTGAACTGGTTTCTCTCAGTCATTGGTGTTTGCCCTATTTGTAATGTATGATTTCACAGAGTTGTGAAGGTGCTTGTGTCATTTGTGGAAATAAGTCAAAAGGCTAACACAACCAATTAAAATCCACAAGCCACATTTCAGTGAGTAATTTCATCCTTTCCTCTCCAAACTTTTCATTAGCCACCCGTCAAAGAACAAAAAGAACAAATTGAAGGTTTCAGCTCATTTTTTTTATTGCCTTGCCTCTGGGGCTTTTTCTTTGAGTATCGTAATGCCCAAATTCCACGAAAGGAGAAAGGGCGAGCCCGGGCAGCAAACCTCAGAGGAACCGCATTCTGCTGGTAATTGCATACCATCTCCCAAGAGGTGGATCTGTATTCACCTCCATCGGCTATCGGCTTCTTCATGCAGCACTTCAGATCTCCAGTGGCACACAGCCCATCTAGTTAAAAATGCAAACAGGAAATTATTTTCTCACTGAATGGCCTTTGTGGCCCAGAAGAAAAAAAAAATGGTCATTTCTGCTGAGACATAACCTGAAAAACACTCTCACAAGAGTGGAAGCTGAAGGCTCACTATAAGCTAGCCCTGCCTTGGAACAAGGCTGGTGATAGCATGTGTGTGTGGGAACTCATGTGCATGGGCTCAGGGTATTTGTCACCAATGGACATGATTGAAGAAGCTTCTATCACCTGGAAAGCAGTTGTTCTGCTGGGCAAAGCTTGTTTATACTCCGAGGAATTACAGAACAGACGTTACTTGATGCAGAGGTTTGGTCTGGAGGACTGTGACATGGCCCTGACAGCACGTCCCTGGGTTTCGGTGCTCCTCTGCTCTGCCCAGCTTTCCGTCATCTGGCCTCCCATGACCTCCTGTGCTCCCATTGTGGTTTCCCTGTGTGCTGACAAGTTTTCTGGTTGTTATGTCTTGCAGCCCCCCGAATCCAAGCCCAACTTCACCCCTCTCGCCATCTTGGCCCATGTTCTCGGCGCCATCCAGCCCTATGCCCACCTCATCCACGTCCAGCGACTCCTCCCCCGTCAGGTCTGTTGCAGGGTTTGTTTGGTTTTCTGTTGCTGCCGTTGTTCTCTCATTGGCTTGGTCCTCTCTTCATGCAGTGTTCAGCCTCCTCGTCAACTTTGTTCCCTGCCATCCAAACCTGCACTTGCTTTTTGACAGGCCAGAAGAAGCGGTACGTGAAGACTCCAGGTAAAATCTCGGATGATGACCAATCTGTTCCCGTTTATCCAAAGCTGGCCAGGGGCAACAGGGGCTGCCTCTGCTCTCCTGTGGTTCCATCCTAAGAGACCAGAGCTAAAAGGGACCATTTGCATGAACCAGCATGGCACTTTTCACACCCTTTTTAACCCTGACTCAAGTTTCTGAACTAATCTCTCTGGTGCCTAGAGTTAGGGGAAGGAGCACCTCCTGAATCAGACTCTGGTTTTGACGACTCTCTCAATTTCATGTGCTCGCTGTGCTTTGGTGTAAGATAACATAAGCGGGAACAGTGTTGAGACACGTGCCAACCTTTTCTTCTCTCTTTTTTATCAGGTAGCAACAGGCAACATTTATTTGCGGGGTTGGGCCCCTGGCCCTTGAGCGGTGACACCGAGTCACTTAGACCAGATCCAGTGGGGGAGAGCCAAATAGAACACAGAATAAAAGCTTGAGAGATGAAGCAATTTCTCTTAAATTGCTCATGGCTTATGCCTCCGTGTCCCCCATATACTCCCAGAACCATCCATACTCCCAGCCTGCTTCTGTCTCTGTGTGTCATGAAGCCTGAGCTGTCCTGGGAATAGGCATACCTCTCTCTGAGGGAGAGCAGCTTGACCTAGTTCCTCTTCTCAGGGCCATGCTGTAGTTTTCCCTGCTTTTGTGACTTTCGCACTTAAGTTATTTACTCTTGTGCTCTTTGGGAAAAAAAGAGCTGTTTACAACCAGGAAAAGAATGAATAGGGATCCTGCAGAATTCCTATGCTGTGAAGCTCCTGAACATGCTTCTCTCTCAAGCTTAGTCTCGGCTTTCAGACAACCAAATAGTAGAGCCCAGTTTTAAGCATCAGAAGCGTTTTGGGCTTTGGGAGTATTTTCTCTTCTGTCTTTTTCTCCAAAGGGTGGATCCAGCAGAGAGGCTTAAATAATTGGTGAAGCCGAGTTTCACTTTTAGAAGAAAAGAAAACCCCATGCTATTTATATAGATACAGATACATGTATTACTTTATTCCCCACTAGGCACTTACACATCTATCATTTCATTCTATCCTCATGTGAGAATGAGAAGAGAAATGGCCTGAAACCTATTGTGGAAAAAGAAAACTAAAGCACAGTGAGGTGACTTGGACACGATGACATGACTAAATGAGAGCCAATCCAGAATTCAGGACTTCTCCCCCTCAGCTCAGCACTCTTTCCTCCAAACACGTGGGTAACCCCAGCTTTGAGTTTCCATGCCACTCCCAGCCCAGAGCCTGGCTTGCTCTTTTAGGTTTTATACAGCTTTCTACCTGGCTTTGTCCTGGATGATGGGAAGGAGCTTTTCAATAAATTCTTTTTTTTCTCACTCTATAAATAAGGGAAATTTTCAGATCATGTCTTTCTGACATTCTAGTGATTTCCTAATCATTCCTTGGACATCTTCTGGGCACTTTGGGAGACATTAACTTTTTAAGATACCAGAAATAGCATGGATTCTCATTAGATCATACGGACCTGAACCAGAGGAAACTAAGTGACCACAGACAAGTCAGCTTCCAAAATGCCTCACTCACTCATTAGAGAAACTTGGGCTTTAGGAGAATGTAGTTCCTTCATTTTATCAAAATGGAGTAAAATCTTCACAATATTGGCCCTTTGGACAAAATGGGTTAAGAGACTCGAGAGTGGCATCACTCAGCTAAAATCCTAAAATGTCCTCTCTGCCTTGATGGCACTCACTTTTTTGTGACTCTGAGCTTTGGGGCCCTGTTTCTTGTCAAGTATCTTTACCTCTTCACTCGTTTTCATCTCCCCAAGTATTTCCAGACTGTTTTTCCTTCTTACCTCTTCCTACCTCCCAAAGTATTTCCAGATTGACAGAGGGCAGTGGCAATAGAATCTGCCCATCTTGTGTGTCTGGGGTCACAATCAGTCAGTACCTCCTCCTCTGGCCATTGTTAGAATAGCACCATTTGGACACCCTTTAGGAAGCTGCCCTCTTGAAATAGTCAAGGCAGGCAGGGCGCAGTGGCTCACACCTGTAATCCCAGCACTTCAGGAGGCTGAGACGGGGAGATCACCCGAGGTTAGGAGTTCAAGACCAGCCTGGACAACATGGAGAAACCTCATCTCTACTAATTAGTAAAGTACAAAAATTAGCCAGGCATGGTGGCAGGCGCCTGTAATCCCAGCTACTCAGGAGGATTGCTGGAACCTGGGAGGCAGAGGTTGCAGTGAGCCAAGATCATGCCATTGCATTCCAGCCTAGGTGACAGAGCTAGACTCCATCTCAAAAAAAAAAAAAGTCAAGGCAGAGTTGGGCTAAGTGTGTATGCCCAGGGGAGCACAGATAGCAACATTGCTGGGGAGCTAGCTCATCAGAGGAACAGAGAGGGCCAAAACCTATATACTGCAGTGTATAGCAAAGAGGTGGTGGTATACACCCATTATTCATTGAGGCCTCCCACAAATCCACTTCCAGAGCATAAACTTCAGATTTCCTTCCCTGAGCAAAGCCTTTAAAAGTAAATATTGAATTAGACCTAATCAGTGGTCCCATGAACTTCTGAATGATGTCTCCTCTGGAAATTGCTTCCTGTCTGTATTAGTCGGTTTTCATGCTGCTGATGAAAACATACCCAAGACTGGGAAGAAAAAGGTGTTTAACGGACTTACAGTTCCACATGGCTGGGGAGGCCTCACAATCATGGCAGAAGGCAAGGAGGAGGAAGTCCTGTCTTTCATGGATGGCAGCAGGCAAAAAGAGAGTTTGTGTAGGAAAGCTCCCGTTTTTGAAACCATCAGATCTCATGAGACCCAATCACTATTACGAGAACAGTACAGGGAAGACCATCCCCCATGATTCAGTCATCTCCACCGAGTCTCTCCCACAACACGGGAATTATGGGAGCTACAAGATGAGATTCAGGTGGGGATGCAGAGCCAAACCATATCACTGTCCCCTCTTCAAACCATTTATAGACCTTGTTTGTTCAAAGTCAGGAATGGAGATGCCTTTTGCAGCACAGTAGAGACAGAGTGCCGGAGATGCATTCCCTCCATATTTCCCTTTTCTTTCACTTGCTCATCCCTCCCCCATAAAAGCCCACAGCCCCAAACCCATAACTTGCATTTGCACAGGAGTCCCTGGAATTATGCCTAAATGATCAACCCTTTGCCACCTGCCAGTCTAGCTGGTCCCAGCTCCCTGTAGTGCCATATGATGGAGAATGGGTCATCATTTTGCAAGGTTTGCAAGGGCATTTGAGGGAAACTCCTGTGAGTGCTTTCCAGGCCTTGTGCCATACTCAGAGGCGAAAATTAAAAGGGAACTAGCAGGAGGATCCAAACTTGTTCATGCCTTTAAAGGCCCAGCTGAAGTCTGAAGGGCAGTGTGACAGGAGCAGCCAAAAACTGCTCCAGGCTCTCTGTAGCCAGTTTTGAGATGCACTGTGAAGAACAGGAAGCCAAAGAACCAGTGATGCCTGGTGGAGATTTTTAATTTTTTTTCAATCAGAGCCAAAGCCTACAAACACAATCTTTCTGCCAACAGGATTTGTCTGTTTTGGTAGGAACCCTACCTAAAGCAAACTGCTTAAGGCCTTTGAGAAGGAGTTATGGGACACTTGACTTGTTGAGCTGACAAGCTTTTAAGAAGATAAGACTTTTGGGTAGGGTTGCCAGATTTAGCAAATAAAAATACAGCATACCCAGTTAAATTTGGATGGTAGATAAACAACAAAAATGTTTTCATATACATATGCCCCATACAATATTTGGGACATAATGTATACTAAAGAAATATTTATTGTTTAATCTGCCATCCAAATTTAACTAGGTGTCCTGTATTTTATCTGGCAACCCTACCCATTCCTACTCCTTGGGCAATAGGAATGGCCCCCTTTAAAAGCACCTCTTCTATCATTTGTCCCATTTTTGTGCCTATCCTATGGCAGTAGAGGGAGATCTCAAGGGAAAATTCCTCCCATAGACTGTTGGCTACTTATCAACTTGAGGAAAAAACAAGGCCCTTTCATGGCTTGCTTATTTATTTATTTATTTATTTACTTACATTTTTTTTGAGACAGGGTCTCACTTGACTAGAGTACAGTGGTGCAATCTCTGCTCATTGCGGCCTCAACTTCCTGGGCTCAACCAGTTCTCCTGCCTCAGCCTCCCAAGTAACCTGGACTCCACACGTGTCCCATCATGCCTGGCTAATTTTTAAAATTTTTTTGTAGAGATGGAGGTGTCTACAGTCTGGTCTTAAATTCCTGGGCTCAAGCAATCCTCCCACCTCCCAAAGTGCTAGGATTACAGGCATGTGCCGCAGCACCTAGTCTGTTATTTTTTAATGTATGATGTTATTGCCACTTCATTATTCAATTTCACAAACCTAATATCAATGGAATGTTACTCCTTTTGAATGATAATCTTGGACACCTGGACCATTCCCTTTTATTTCTGCCTGCCAAATACCCCTGCTGGTTTCCAGGCTTGCCCCTGTTTTGTCCCATTATCCTTATTTAGTGAGGTTAAAAGTAATGTTTGCGAAAATCCAGTCAGAGGAGCCTTTCCTCAGATGCTGTTTCCCTTACTTTTAGTCCCCCTTCCCTGGTCTCTTTGCTTTTTACCTACCTGCTCTGCCCTGCCCAGGACCTGCTCTGCCCTGTCCTCAAGAGGCAGAAATATTGCCTCAAAACCTGGTCTCTGAGACCCCGGCTAATGTGAACTGGATTCTCCTTTCACCTTCAATGTCATAACAGGCTCCATTTGCCTGTCAGTATAGTCTTTTATCTGTTTTAGCACTTTTCACAGCCAAGTCACTCCTCCTCTCTGCTTCCCAGCTTCTCAAAAAAAAAAAAAAAAAAAAAAAAAAAAAAGCCTCTTATGTTCCTCCCTGGAAAGTTGCACATAGGATATTTGGTCCTTGCTGGCCAACACAGACTTGGTTTCTTTGGCTCACAGACTGTGCCCTTTGTCCTGAACTTTATTCTTTCATCATAATTAGCCAGGAAGAGCTGTTTTCCTGTTGGAGCTGATGAATACTAAGGACTCTTCTTTCCTTCGTTCCCAGGGGTCCCACTTCATTTTCTCCCGCTTTCCCAGTGTTTTCCCACCTGGCCATCATCTCTTGGCTCCTAGAAAACCAGAGGGAACAACAGTAAACTATGGCCCAGTAATAAATTCGAGATAACCATTTACTTGGATCACCCTGCACAATCTCACTTTGTGAGACCATGTGGCTCACAAAGCTTAAAATATTTACCACCTGGCCCCTTGCGGAAAAAGTTTGCCACCCTCTGCTCTAGAACAGTGGCTCTCAACCCTCATTGCATATTGGAATTACTTGGAGAGCTTTTTTAAAATATTGATGCTCAGCTGGGTGTGGTGGCTCACGCCTGTAATCCCAGCACTTTGGGAGGCAGAGGCAGGTGGATCATGAGGTCAGGAGATTGAGACCATCCTGGCTAACACGGTGAAACCCTGTGTCTACTAAAAATACAAAAAATTACCTGGGCGTGGTGGTGGGCGCCTGTAGTCCCAGCTACTCGGGAGGCTGAGGCAAGAGAATGGCGTGAACCCGGGAGGCGGAGCTTGCAGTGAGCCGAGATGGTGTCACTGCACTCCAGCCTGGGCGACAGAGTGAGACTCCATCTCAAAAAAAAAGATGCCTATATAATATCTGCACATCTGGGTAGAACCCAGACATCTGCATTTTCTAAATGTTCCCCAGGTGATTCGGATGCACAGTGAGAGTGATTGTAAACACTCATTGGACGTGAGAAAAGCAAAAACAAAACAAAACAAACAAAACGCCTCATGTCCCCATCCCTTCTTCCTCCTCCCGCACTCCCCATACAGGTGCACGTGTGTGCTCGTGCACACACATGTGTAATTGCCCTCACGCACCTTGTCTATTCCCTCCCCTGGGGGTTGGAGAGCTCCAGCTCTGGAATCCTGCCTCCCCAGCAAGACCCAGCCTAGTAAGAAATCAGGAACATCTGGGAGAGCTCATGTCCGCCCGTGGCCTGGAACTGAAACTTGGCTTTGCTGAAATTTCTCCTTTTTGACTCACTGAGCATTGCCAGCTTTCAACAGGGTCTGTTGGGAGTGTGTTCTCCAGAGCAGCTTGGAACTTCTTTCCTGCCCCTGCTTCCCTCCCCTCCCGCGAGGCACTCCCACTCCAAAAATGGGGCCCAGCCTGCCCTCCCGCTGTTTGGCTGTTGTAACTCCCAGGCAGAGTTTTAACATGGCACAAGGTGACCCCACAAGAAGTGTAGCTTCTTGAAGCTTATGGCTTTTCTCTGAATATTTCTCATTTTTCTCCTGTGACCTTTGCAGCTTTCCCACCTCATGTCTTGCCATCTGCCTGCCTTGCCAGGCACTTCCCACGAGAGGGGACTAGGTAGTTTACAGGGAAAGGGAAGAAGAGAGATTAAATATCTGGGGCTTTCTAAGGGTTTTTTCAAAAATGTTAAATAAACTCCTGTTTTCACACAGCACACCGTTCCGGAAGGCGAAAGCCTTGTATGCCTGCAAAGCTGAACATGACTCAGAACTTTCGTTCACAGCAGGCACGGTCTTCGATAATGGTGAGTTTCTCATCCCCTCACAAAGATATGGGCGGGGGGCGGGGGCAAGGGGAGCACATAAATAACTGGCATTTTCAAAGCTCCTCCCTAGGGAAAATCTCAATACAATGGGTAAGGAAAAAAAGCGTG
This sequence comes from Rhinopithecus bieti, assembly GCF_001698545.2. NCBI lineage: Eukaryota > Metazoa > Chordata > Mammalia > Primates > Cercopithecidae > Rhinopithecus > Rhinopithecus bieti. Next base: position 2,635,770 of record NW_016805589.1, read on the forward strand.
TGTGTGTGTGTGTGTGTGTGTGTGTGTGTGTGTGTGTGTGTGTGTGTTGGTTTCTGTATCTTTTCCCAAAATAAAAGAGCAGCAGCAGGACTTCCGGAGACATTGTGAAGAGTGAACTAGTGTAATCAGCTCCGTGTTGAGTTGTTACCACCATGAATGAGATTGTGCCTGCAAAAGACCCAGCCCAGGACCTGAAAGCGGCTTTAAGAGATCCTACCCATCACATGTTTAAAATGGTACTCAACACGTATTAAGCATTCAATAAGTTAATATTTTTATTATTAAAACCATCATCATCATTGTATCCATCTTCAAAAAAGGCCCTGATGCTCTCATAGTTCACAGTGACAATTTTTCCTCACTTTTGTCTGAGCAGTGGGTGCTGCACCTGACTCTGGGGTCCTGGCTGTATCTGTAAACACATTCCAGGCCAGAGGCAGAGATGGGTTCCTGGGGACCAGCCCTTGACTGTACTCACATCCGCAGGGGCTGCCGTTGTGTGTGCCCAGCCCCTGCATTCAGCATAGCAGAGATACCCATCAGGTACAGGTAGACAAAAGGGGGAACAAGGCACAGAACATGGGAGTTTCCCAGGTCACACTCAACCCTTGGCCTTCTGGGTCAGGAGAAGGAGGAGGGATTACCCCAGAACTGTCTAGATCTGCATTCCCTTTTATCGCTCTCAAAGCCTCAAGCACCGTCCTTAAACCTTTGCTCCATTAACTTTCATCTGGGCCCTTTATAAATCAAAGTGCACAAACAGCCAGCCCAGCCACCTCTCCTGTTCACAGCTGGTGCTTGCAGTCCCCAGCAGACTGCAGGTGCAGTGCAGGTGCAATGGGGCTGCTGAAGGCTGTCCAAAGCCATTTTACTGGTGAGCGTCCCCCACGCAGGCCCAGGCGGTGGAGTCCTCATCCTGCCGTAACACGACACGGCTCTTACAGAAGACAAACCAGAATGGGCTGCGTTGCTTGGGCTTCTGCTCCCTGCTTTGTCAGCAGGGAAGGAGCTTCTGTCTGTAGAAGAGCAGAATTTGAGAGATTCCTACATTGACAGGTGAATCCAGGGCTTAAAGGTCTGTCCTCTAAGTCCCAATTCACTGCTCACATGGGCAAGGGATCATCATGTTCCTATCAGCCATTCCCTCTGACAACACAAAGGACTCCTGATCTCAGGGGCAGAATTGTTTTAAACTATCAAAAGTTATGTATATGCTTCTATCTTCTTTGTGATTCCTTTTGGTGAGTGCAGCCTTCTTCCATTTTTTAACGGTTTATTAAGATAGCTGTACAACCTACAATTTACCCATTTAAAATGTACAATTCAATGGTTTTTAGTATATTCAGAGTTGTGCAACCATCACCACTATATAATTCCAGAATATTTTCATCACCCCCAAAAGAAACCCCATACCTTTTAGCAGTCATGCCCCACTTACCACAACCCATTTCCATCCAGCCCAAGGCAACCACTCTTCTACTTTGTCTCTCTATATTTGCCTGCTCTGGACATTTCATACAAATGGAATTATACAGTATGTGATCTTTGAAACTGGATTCTTCAGTTTGCATAATGTTCAAGTTCATCCACATTGTAGCGTGTCAGAACCGTATTCCTTTTTATGTGTGATGGTATGGATATAGCACAGTTTATGTAAGCTCATTCCTCAGTAAATGGGCACGTTGTTTCCACTTTTTGGCTGTTTGAACAATGCTGCTGTGAACATGCATGTAGGTTTTTGTGAGGGCACAGGTTTCCAGTTCTCTTGGGGATACACCTATGAGTGGGATTGCAGAGCCACATTAATTCTGTGTTTAAGTGTTTGAGGAAACGCCAAACTGTTTCATGAAGAAGTTGCACCATTTTACCATTTTATGTTCCTACCTTCTTTCATTTTTAAGTCTTTCTACAGTAGCTTAAACAGTTAAGCATAAAGGGGGAAAAAAAAATAAGAGAAGAGAAGCCTGGGTGATTGTTAACTGCCAAGTCCTTTTTTTCCCCAGCAGAGTGTCCTTCAGCATCCACAGCCATCTTCACTGCCACACTGAAGCCCCAGGCGCCTCCACCTGTCACCTGGGCGCTTCCACTGGCCGCCCGACACATCTTCTCACTTCTGCTCTTGCTGCCATAACCCCCCCCTTTACAGAGCAACGAGAGTGATCTTTGAAAAATGGAAATGACATTAAAGCCCTTCAGTGGCCTCCCATTGCTCTGAGAATTACTTACAAGGCCCTCCAGGGCCCAGTCCCTGCCCCTCTGACCTCTTGCCCTCACTTGACATACTACAGCGTCATAGACCTTCTTCATGTTCTCAAGTAAGGTCAGAAAACTATGACCTGCCAGTCAAATCCAACCCGCCACCTGCCACCTAACAATTCTGTAAGTGCTCCCGCCTACAACGTGGTAATCATCAGAAATCCTATAGGTATTGATAGATGAGAGCAGGAGGGAAGTTTGGTTGAATGAGTAAGAGGCCTTACCCAAGCCTTCCTGTAGGCTCTAGGAGTCGTGGCAGAGTTTGCTGATGCTGGTTTGTTTTTAACCAGCCTTGCCAGTGACCTTTCAAATTCCCTGAGGAGCAAAAGGCCAAATTAAACCTGAAAGAAAACACCTCTCAGTGTTGACGGAGTTGCAGTAGAAAATGGACCTGACGAAATGTTGGTACACTTTCTCAATTGGGTTAACTGAAAATATGTTATTAGGTCTTCTTTCCAGAGGAAAATGCTTACGTAGACCCTCTTCCTCCCCACCCCTTCACCTGTACAGGAGAAAATGAGGCATTACAGAACACTATTATTCTGCCTGGCGGGGGGCGGGGAGGGGGTCTTTTTCCTTGTTCCATTTCTTGTTAGTTTACCACTGGGGATATTAGGTAAAGGCTATTTAATTTGCATGCTGTGTAGCTGTCAGATTAAATCATCAGACCAATCAGAAGAAAGTGCACATGTGTGTGTGTGTGTGTGTGTGTCTTTGTGTGTGTGTCAGGATTAAGAAGAATGAATAAGGAAGAGGAAAAGGGAGGGGCCCGGGGAGGTGAAAGTCTGCTGTTTCGTAATGATTAATCTCAAAGCCTTTGGATTCCAGGGGCCCCTACTGTGACTCTGTAGTGGCTGCTACTGTCAGCTCATGGACTTTGTGCAGTGGGAAATGGATGTGCAATACCTAGAAATAATTCCAGTGTCAGCTCTGGCCAATCTACTGGGAAACTGTCCATTTTAACAAGAGTACCTCAGACAGTAACTGGAAAGAGAAATAGCTCGTATTCTCAGGAACGTTAGTCATCTTGAAGCAACATGATTCGTGATACCTGGAAAATGCACATGGCAGTCACTAAAATTGGGTTCTAGGGATACTTTTAACAAGATCTGGCGGAGCTGGATCCGTTCATTCCCATGGTACCTGACAGCACCACTACACAGCAGGCCCGTCCCAAGTTTCTTTTGCTGATGGAGAACATCCTCATGGGGGAGCCCCCAAGCTGCCTAGGAAATGGGTTAACAGGAGAGCACTCAGGGATCTCCTTCAGCTTCTCCAGCCATCTTCGCTGCCATGTCCAAGCCCAGGCCACCTCCACCTCTCACCTGGGCGCTTCCACTGGCCGCCTGACACATCTTGTTGCTGGCTTCCACTCTTGCTCCCATAACCCCTTCTTCACATAGCAGCAAGAGTCATCTTTGAAAATGAAAATCACATCATGTTATTTCCTGCTTAAAATCTATCAGTGGCCTCCCACTGCTCTGAGAGTGACTTACAAGGCCCCCCAGGGCCCAGTTCCTACCCCTCTGACCTCCTCTTACCCTCGCTTGACATCCTGCAGCTTTGCAGACCTTCTTTATGTTCTCAAGTAAGGGCAGCAAACTATGACCTGCCAGTCGAATCCAACCTGCCGCCTGTTTTTGTAAATAAAGCTTGACTGGAACACAGACACTCATGCCTTTGTGTCTGCGTGTTATCTGTGGCACTAATGGCAGAGTTAAGGAGAGAGACACACTCACCGTGAGGCTCTTTAGGAAATACAGGCCCACCACTGTTCTAAAATCACTCCCAGCTTTTTCCCATTGCAGGCCATTGCAGGGCCGCTGCACTTGCACTACCCATCTGCTCTAGTCTTTCTCCTTTCACCACTCCCTAAAATTATATGCTTGCTTATAACTTGATTGTCCCGCCGAGCAAAATCTTGTCTGCTTGTTCTGTGCTATGTGCAAGGACCTAGCATGGTGTCTAGCATGTGGTAGGTGTTCAGTAAACGTTTTTTAAATGAGTGAATGTACTTTAATTACCCAGGGGTCTGCACCTCTTTTAGTTAAGACTCCTTTTGGGAACAGTCAGCCATTAGAGACCTTAGTCACACACTTGCTCCCTGTCCATGGTGAGCAAAGGAGGGCAGAAGGCATGAGTTGTATGCGCAGGGGTGTATGGTGTACACAGGGGTAGAGCTGAGAGAAAGTGGTTGGCAGGAAGCACACCTGTGTCCCCAGAAGCTTGTATTTGTTATATGCTTGCTGGGCTGAAGAGCCCCTCAGGCAGCTTGCGGCAACACGTTTTGTGTTTATATAGCATCTTGGACACTGGTGCAGTTCAGTGTTGCACACTGGCACCATTCAGCCCAACAAGCACTTAGCATCTTTGATGTTCAGAGCATTGGGCTAGGCAACAGCAGTAGTAGTTAAGATGACAGACTCTGGGATCAGATGTCCTGGGCTCTGATTCATTTTCATCGTCTACCAGCTATTAATATTTAGTTTTGGCCAAGATGCTTAACTTTTCTCAGCCACAGTTTTTCATCAGTAAAGTGAGGATAATAGCAGAACCAACTCCATAGTCATTCTGAAGATGAAAGGAGGAAATGCAGGTGTAAAGCGCGTATTCGCAAAAGGTCTGCCACCTGGCATGTGCTCAACATGTTATCGTCCTTATCAGCATGGCTCACACTCTCTGGTTAAATAGAGGCCTGATATAGTGGGAAGGGGGTTGGTCTCTGGAATCAAACAAGCTGAGTTCAAATTTTGGTTCTAGTATTGTGACTATGCACAAATTATTTTACCTCTCTGAGCCTTAATTTTCTCATCTGCAAAATATGGATAATAATAATAATATAAGCTAGGATCCTGAGAACCAAATGAATCAATATGTCTAAAACTCCAAGCACATGGCAGCTTCATAACATATCTAAGTGTTAGCTTGTATCATTATAATTCACGAGGCAGAAGGGAATTACTGAAGGTTGTCGAGCCAGGAAGTGCTATAATCCAAACCAAAACGCACTGAAAACTAGATAGAGAAGCAAAGCTTAGCACATTTGAACAGCATATTAATAGGACGCATGCATACTATGTGGGATGTACTATGAGCATTTTAGGAATCTGGAAGAGGAGGGTGCGGGTAGAAGGGATTCCATGGTAATATTTACAAAGGAAGTGGGGCTTCAGGTAAGCCTTAACATGGAAACAGAAGACAGCAGAAAGAAAGGGGGCACTGGTGCTGCCTCCCTCCTCCATTAGTAAATGACAGTTTGCATTTTAACTCAGAGGCATTTGGGCACAGAAAAGTTACAGCTCCTAACTTCCTGTGAGCTAGTGAAAATACAGGTTCCTGGGTCCCCTTCCCAGAGATTCTGCTTTAATTGATTTGCCATGGGGCCCAGGAATGTGCGGTTTGAATAAGCATCCTGAGGGTTCTGAAGCACATGGTCTGGCATATGCTTTAGTAAACCCTGGCTTGAAGGCTCAGTGAGTCAGCAGTCCGACCCAAAGGCTGTGTTATCTCCTGCCATCCCCTGTGACCTACCTTTTGGCCTCCAGTTTGGAGGGCCTGTCTTGTCCCCTCTAATTCTTCCCTTAGTCCCCAAATTGCCTTGTAAATGTTTTCACCCCAGCACCTGTGCTGTGGTTGAACAGCTGGCCAGGAAAAGGAGAAAGATCTGAAGGAGATGGACTCAGTGCATCTGGTAGAGTAACAACTCAACTTGGAGCTTTGCTGTAAAGCAGGAGGGCCTGGCTTTTGTTTTTTGTTTTGTCAGTTTGGTTGCTTTATTCTTTCTAGGTTTTTATTTTGGAGAATGGGTTTGATTTGTTAATTTTATTCTGAACATTTGATTTTTCCTGAAGCTCAGGTGGGTGGTAAGGGCCATCTGGTTTTACTAGGTCTTTGCTAGGAGGGGGTCTTGCTGAGCAGTCGCGATCCAGGATCTCCTACTGACTAGCCTGTACTGAGCATTTGCTCTGTGCCTGGCTCTGTGCCGAGTGCTTTATCCACACCAGCTCCTTACATATTTGCAAGAACCCACTAAAGGGAAGAGGGTCTTGTCACCAGTATGAAGTGCAGAAACTGAAGTGATCTTGGAAGCTTTGGTTGGAGGGATAGGCAGAGGGCAGGGGTATTTGGGTGTTCTTTAAGAGTGGCATGGAAGACCTTTGGTAATTGGAGAGGCCAGATTGCTTTTAAGTTGTGTCTTCTTCCAAGGCACTTCTCTCCCAGACTCTGTCTTGTGTGGGTTGTCATGAACCCAAAGTATCCTTGCTGTTTATTCCTGAGGCTTAGTGATCTGAAATTGGCCAACTTTGGAGGCCAACGAATAGATGTTTAACCTTGTCTTTTCCTAAGGAGGCACTCAAGGTGTACCCAAAGTTGACTGGCACTGATCTTCTGGAAGATTCTTTTGCTGTCTCCCATTTGCCTCCTTTGGTTTCTGTTCTTGCGTCTTTCCCTACAAACTGAAACTAGAATTCTGTAGCAGTGTCGGAGCGGAAATGCTTTTCTAAAACAAGCTCAGGAAGTCATTTAATTAGCCCAGGAAGGGAATAGGGGGAAATCTATTCTCTCCAAATAATCTTGGAAAATTGGAGCTTTCCTAACACATTAAGAGTAAATGCCCTGCCTCACTGCAGAGTGATCTGTATATCTTCAGTTGACAAGCATGAACATCCTCCACCTCTTAGTCCCATGAGTCCTTCTCTCTTCCTTCCTGCTATTGACTACTTTGCAGACTCAGCTGGATTTTAGATAATCTTTATAATATCACAATGGTTTCCATGGAGATGGATCATGATGTCACAAAAGTAGATATGCATTCTTTGGATACTGAAAAATCAAAGGGCAATAGAGGGAGGAAGAGAAGAATTTTTAAGCTGGTATATAGAGGAGGGGGAAATCTAGAGAACAGGAAAGAAAACTAAGAAAGAGTGTGAGTGAAACAGAGAAATGGCTATTCAAAGGCTATTCAAAATGACAACCACCAAAAAAAAAAAAAAAAAAAAAAAAAAAAACCCAGAAAATTTGCAAGGAAATTAGAAGCAAGGGGTAAGGATTTGAAGGAAAGTAAGATGATGATGAGAAGCTGGATTGATTGATTGAGACAGGGTCTTGCTCTGTTGCCCAGGCTGGAGTGCAGTGGTGCAGTCATGGCTCAGTGCAGCCTCGACCTGCTGAGCCCAAGCAATCCTCCCACTTCGGCACTCCCCCTCCTCCAAGTAGCTGGGACTACAGACACGCTCCATCAAACATGGCTAGTTTTTGTATATTTTGTAGAGATGAGGTTTTGCCATGTTGCCCAGGCTGTTCTCAAACTCCTGGGCTGAAGCAATCCACCTGCCTCAGCCTCCCAAGGTACTGGGATTACAGGCGTGAACCACCAGGCCCAGCCTCTAGATGCTGGATATCTTTAGAGACTAGTTCTTAGTCTTCTATGGATACTGCACTGAGGACATAGTTGATACTGGGCAGGCGGGTGGGTGAGTACGTGGGAGGAAGGAAGGACGGAAAGGAAGGAAAGGAAGGAAGAAAGGAAGGATACATACATGTATGGATGGACCAGGACAATTGTTGCCCTCTAACCTACATAGTAGGAATCTGTCACTTCTTTGTAGTTTAAACCAGGAGCTTCAGAAAATCTATGAAACCCCTAAAATTGTATGCAAAATTTTGAATGTCTGTGACTGTTTCCTTTTTCATTGTGAAGAAAGTTTTTAGGACAGCTTTCATCAAAAGGCTTATATCCCACAAAAGGTTCAGAACCTGTAAACTTCTAGAATGATGTAACTTAATAAGTGATTGTACTCATTGTTCAAGCTTCCTTCACACACACACACACACACACACACACACACACACACCCCACACACATCTGCCGCCTGCTCTATCTGTAACACCATCTATTCTCGTTTTCTCTCCCCTTCCTGTACAGTTCACCCATCTCAGGAGCCTGGCTGGTTGGAGGGGACTCTGAACGGAAAGACTGGCCTCATCCCTGAGAATTACGTGGAGTTCCTCTAACCGTGGGCCCCAGCAGAACTGCTGAGCTTTACATGGTATCCATGACAACTGCTGATTCCAGTGTCGTAGGCCATTTCTCTTTGCCACTGAGAAATGCAGCGTGATTGACTCTGTTGCTACCTGTCAACATGAATGTTTCTGTGAGCTCTGGTGTCACTCATCTCCATGATCATCTCAGCCAACACTCATCAATACTGCAAGAAAAGAAGTCAATCAGCAGAGGAGACCATTTGCTTTTAATAACTAAGAGGAAGACTTGCAAAGCCGTTTTCTCATGAGTACCCTAAATAGGGGGCACTCATTTTGTTTCAACAGTCCAAACGCCCAACCTTCAGAAAGAGGAAGTCAGTCCCCGAGAGCACACTGCGTAGCTAAGTCTGCTGGGGCTGGGTGAAGAAATTCGCGCTGAGATCCAGGCTGGATCCATTGCTTTTGTTTACAGTAGGCACTCTCTCTACCCCACCTCTCAGTACTTGAGACTTAAAGTGCTACAGGCAGCTGAGTCTGTTTGCATGCAGGATGAAGAGGGTTAAAGCACTGTTTATATAAGATCCAATCTCTCACCATCTCTAAAGCAGCCGTTGGCCCATCATCAGTGAGATACAGTCCAGTCTTCTCATGCACGGGAACACACACACCCTGCGTTTCTCCCTCCCAGGCTAGGAACCTCTTTGCCACCAAGGGCTGCCATCCATCGCCTAGTAACCACGGCAACCCAACCTACTCTGAAACCAAACCAAAAAAAATAAAATAACACATCCTCTTTGCATGACACATTTTTTCTCTCCCCTTTTTGGTATCCTTTTATTGAATGGTTTTCTAACTTGAAGCACAGGATCAAGGAATTAGGGTGGTCTACTTGAGGTAGACGGGATAGTAGCTGGGAACTGTTCCCCTTCTGATGAATTTTAGCAGCATCGGGATATATTTGGAGCACACCCTAGTAACCTCTTGAGATTAAATTACATAGTCTTAATATTTCTGTTTCTCCATGCAACTGATGTTTGTTTTTTAAAGGGTAAGATGCTGCCTCCCAATGGGTGACACCATCTGACTGGTTTCCCCATGTCTTCCCGTTCACCCATCCCTGCTCCCACCCTTGCCTGCCTCTAACCCACCACTGGCCAGCCCCCTTGCCCTGCTCTGGGCTGCTGAACACTGGTGCTGTGGTGGTTTTCAAGGTTAATTCCTAGGCTAACTGTATGGCCTATAGTTTAAAAGGACATCTATATTCACTGCCACTCCGAAAAAGGGAATTATTTCTCAGTCTTTTGAGGCATGAGACTAATATAGGCCATTGTGATTCAGAAAGAAACCCAGGGTTAGAGGGTGGGATGGGTACCCTCTGAAAAAGGGAATTTGCTGGTGAAAAGAGGCTGGATCTTGTGGAAGGCTGCCTTGGATGGGGAAGTTCTGCCTGGACATTTCAAATTCACTTGGCCTTCAAGCAACAGAGTCATCCATATCTTCCACATGTGAATGTCATTGCAAAGGTGACTCTAGACAAACTACAAACCGATGGACGGTCAGGCTCCCCAGGAGCCCCTTGGATGGCAGCGTTGCTTCAGAGTGGTTCCTGTTTCTGGAACTCCTTGTTAGGAAACTTCAAAGAAGAAAAGAAAAACTTGAATTGTGTGGAATTACTGTATCTTTTACTTTTTCTTTTTGAAAAGATAAACTTGTAAATAGAATGATTTGAAATACTATATGGCAAAGTTTTATATTTGATATTCTTTAAGCTAGTTGCTCACATGCTTAGTCTTCAGTTGCTGAAGAAGTACGTTTAAGAGGGAGAGGGGGCGGCAAAGCTGAAGAGAGTCAAGGTCACTGTCCCCGCTTCGGCCTGAAGGAAAGAGAAGACATTCCTATGGCCTTGCTCTCTGCTGTCCCATTGGTGGGCATGACACATCAGTGGTGTTCAGTCTTCATGTGTTTCTGAGCATCCCTTGGGCTTTGGATTTGGAGATGGGAAGAGCATCTCCAGGCAATGAGTTTTTCAAAGAATGCCTACTTAGTAGTAAGATGAAGCTCAGGATTTAAATAAGTGGGGTCAGGCATTTGATTTTTTGTCTTTCTTCTCAGGTGTATTTCTTGGTACCCCCAAGATATCAGGACAGAAAGAGATGAGTCAATTGCTGTGTTCTTTACTTCTTTTTCTCCACATCTTCTGAGACTTCAGAAATGTGGACAAGCTAGTTTTCAAATTTTGTGTGTCTGTAAGTTCTTAAAAAACCAGCTTCTTAGAATGTTCAGTTCTCAATGTGCTGCTGCTTTCCTTTTCCTAAACATTTTAAACTCTTCCCTTTCATCTCCAATTCCCTATGATCCCAAAGGAAGAGGAAGACTCCAGGAGGGATGTAGATTGTGCCATCATAGCTTTACAGGTGGTTTTAAAGTTAACAGGGGTTTGTCATGGCGATTCACTACTCAATTTATCAGCTCAAGGATTATACGACTCTTTTCCAGGAACTCACCCAAGAGCAAGCTAGACACTACCATGGAATCAGGGAATAAGAATTAAGAATGGACAGGACCAAGATAGAACTCAAGAAAGCCATTGGAGAAAACTCGAGAAGAAAGGGAGTATACTAATAGGTTAGATCTGTGGACTTGAGGACAAGAAGACCTTGGGAAATGGGGGCCTCAGGGGATGTGCATTCACCTACTATTGTGTTTCCCAAAGAAAGACCAACATCATGCTTTTAACACATACAATGGAGTTTTTTTATTTGTGTTTTTGTTTGTTTGTTTGTTTGATTTTTGAGACGGAGTCTCGCTCTGTGGCCCAGGCTGGAGTGCAGTGGTGCAATCTTGGCTCACTGCAACCTCCACCTCCTAGGTTCAAGTGATTCTCCTGCCTCAGCCTCCCGAGTAGCTGGGACTACAGGCATGAGCCATCACACCCAGCTAGTTTTTTGTATTTTTAGTAGAGACGGGGTTTTGCCATGTTGGCCAGGCTGATCTCGAAGTCCTGACCTCAAGTGATCTGCCTGCCTCTGTTCCCCAAAGTGCTGGGATTCCAGGTGTGAGCCACCATGGCCGACCACATTTGATGTTTGAAGTTGTAATCTGTCCCATCATAAACTTACCTGGAGCTCATGTGGAGGAACAGAAGGCCAAGATCCTTGCTTTGGGAGTGCCTCACAAAGCATCCCTGTAGACACGTGGCCCCAGCTTCACTGCTTGGAAGCATGTCCCTCGCTCCTGAGTTGGCTCTGATTTGAAACCAGGAGAAACAGAGCTGCTGCCAATGGGATCTTTTAGGTAACCCCCTCTCCAGCTTCCATGTGTCTGTGTAGTGCCCATGAGTTGCTGCCAATGGGATCTCTTAGGTACCCCCTCCCCAGCTTCCCTGTGGCTGGCTGTGTGGTGTCCATGACAGATGGCTGCCAATGGGATCTTTTAGGTAACCCCTCCCCAGCTTCCCTGTGTCTGTGTGGTGCCCTTGACAGATGGCTGCCGTGTTTCCCTTTGCGCAGCCAGGCTCCCCTCCTTCCTATTAGCTACAAAACTGGATAAACTTCAGAATATGAGGCAACGAGTAGGAAGGAACTTGAAGACTAAAAGATTTTACTCTCTCCCCTATCCATGCCCCCTACCTCTGACTGTGTGTGAACAGGAAACTTAAGGGCAGATGAGGAGAATGAATTGGTTATCAGAGTGGAAGACCATGGCCCGGGATCCCTGAGCTTCCCCAGTAGCCTCCAGTTTGCCTTGTAAGACCCAGGAATCACTTAGCCATAGCCTGAATCTTTTAGGGGTGTTAAGGGCGGCCTCTCACTCTTCCTTCAGGCTACTAACAAAATGTCATAGTTAAAGAATGCTGTGCCAGGAGAAGATAGCTGGTTTCAAATCCCTGCCCCCAGGCAAGTAAAACCCTGACTTGCTCAAGACAGAAGATCTTCTCTCCTGTTTTTCAAAATAATCGTATATAGGGATGGACCCTGTGCAGTGTGGCCTGCCTTGGTGTCCTAGAATTGGAGCCAGTCTTTCGCTTAATGTCCGAAGTATTTCTACGGCCAATATGTGTTTTCTTATGTCAGACCAAACTATCTTTTTGACGTCAGTTCATTTCCTTTCGCCAAGTGCTTTTCGGACAGAGAGGCAAAGAGAATGAACAATCAAGTATTGACAGACTGGCATTAGCAGGACAGAGCCATACTAGTGACAAGGGCATTCCAAGGCACTTGCCCAGAGCTACAGAGTTGGGTGTGCCATACCTGCGGCTCAAAGGGAGGGCCTTCTCTCCCCTGAGTTTCTATTGCCTGAGAATGGCAACTGCTGTCTCACTAAAAGCTCTGTCTTGACTACAGAGGCTCCAAAACCATTCACAGATGAAGGGGAGGAAGACAGAAAGAAGAAGCCAAAGATAACCTGATCCCTGCCTGTCTGTTGGCACCTGTCATCCTCTGGCTTCTGCTCCTGAAAGCAAGTCTGGATGACTGAGTTTTGTGGACATGGTGCTCCCAGAATTTGCCCAAGTACTGAATGTTTTCTGAGCAACCGTATTCCCCAAGTAGGTAGCCAGCACTGCAGAAACCAAACAGCCTGTTAGCTACCTGACTTTAAGAGGAATGACCTAGGTGTTCTGCCAAGGGAATTATCTGTCATCTCTGGCAAACTTGACAATCACCACTTACCTCGACAACCCTGCCCCACATCCCTTTATAAAGTCAGCAGGATGTCCTCTCACCCACCCTGTGCTGGTGTCTAAAAAATTTATCTTGTCATGCTCGAATGTGTTTGGCAGCCACACCGATCGGCTGGGTGCGGAACCACCGCTCTGTAATTGTAGCGTCAAAATGACAACAGCAGCAGAGCGGCAAGTCTTGCCCAGCCCCACAGCATGCCTGAGACAACACTCCAACAAGTAATAATTAACTTCTTTCTCGTGCCGCCTACAGTACCTGTCTAACTTAAAAGCTTCCCAAAGTGGAGGGAAAGGCCATAGAGAGAATCCAGGTGTTATTCAGAGCCAGTCCTTGCTGAAATGTGGTCTTCCAGTGGAAGCACCTGTATTCTTGGGAGGAAAAAGTGCTGGATGCAAAGTAACACCAGGACCAGAGAGAAAGAGGAAGGTGAACTATCCTAAGGAGCTTTGGATACTTTTTTTTAGAAGGATAAATACTGTGCTTACTGAGGAGAAAAAAAAAAAGCAATCACAGAAAAATTTCATAGCTAATATTTTTACAAAAGTGCCGGGCATTACAAAACGTCTCTCAAGATGGAATGCTTTACAGAATAAAGGCTTAGCACAGGCCCAGACCCTTGTGTGGGTATGACATGACGTGACATGTACATGTCAAAACTCGCTTCAGTATAGTCAGAACCAGAGTATTAATAAACAAAATGTTAGTTACCTGGAGCAGTCCTGGAGAGGCTAAGACATCCTATACTGTTGTACATCAACCATTTCTACAAAGTTATCCAGACACCTAAAAGCAGCTTTCTTGGTTATCCAGATCCAGTTTTTGGTTATGCCAAAATCAGCCTTGTATCTGACAATGCACATCTGTTGATTCTAAAGTATATTTGTGTGTGTATATACAGCACATATTTACATCTATGAAGACACAGACACTCACAGAGACCCACATGAGCTGGCACTTGCTGAGCCTTTACAGCCTTTAAGACTTGGAGGTTGAGAATTAGAGACAGAAGAGAAGCTGTTGATGGCCTCTTAAAATGATCAAAGATGTAAATTCAGTGCCATTTAAAAACTGTTCATACTTATCAAATGATTATCTACAGCTACATTCTTTGTTAACTTATTTAAAGTCATGTTGCAAAAAGGGTCAAACCCATGAATGCTTAGTAGCTAAGGCTAGTGTTCAGAAGCACTCTAAAAGACATTTTGTCCACATTTTGGAAAAGAAAATATTTGCATGTTTAATCATAATTTAGACTACCTTTGAGTATACTGTAAAGTGCTGTGTGATATAATATCAATAAAGTACTTATTAAATGGCACTTTAATCTTTTCTTTTAAAATAACGCACTGTTCTAAACTTCAGTATTGACTATTGACTGGTGCATAGAATCCAATGCTGTAATTAGAAAGTAATCTGTGACTAGAATAGACCTTTGTCACTGTTAGCCCTGTTGCCATGTTCAGGCTTTTAAAAAAATGTGCTTTTGTGTCACAAAATACATCTATAAAGAAAATAGAATTTCTGTTCAGAGGCCTCTGAAACTTGGCTTTCTTACATTTGGTTGGTTTATGTGACAATCCCTATGAAATGAGTGGACGTATGATTTTTGAATTAAATGTCTTTTCCATTTGGTGGTATTTTCTTGAGTTTCTGATAGAGTTTGACTCAATACATACTTTAATATGTCTTCAAATAAGCATATATAGATGATGATCCAAGGTCGCGATCCTGCAGTTTTTGGTGACAACCACAGTGCTGATTTCTGATGAGCTCTGAGAAGCTTTGCTTTCCATTTAGGAAGAGGTCAGATGCTAGGAAACTTAAGAATTTGCTCATCAGGCATGTTAAACAATTGAGCCCGAAGAGTCACAGTCCACTTCACATTTCTAACTTTCTTCCATTAGAATACATATTGTTTTATTCTTCCTAAATTTGACTTTCTAATCACCTGTTTTCTGGAACCTCATGAACGCAAGGATGGAATCATTGGAGCCAGAACACAGGCAATGCCCTCGGCACAGCTGGCTCATAAATCAGTTGTTGAGAGCTTGTCGCGCGCTGTCCCAGGCCAACCCAGATCACTGAGTCTTCGCATTCATCACGTCCCTTCCAGATACATTCTGAGTGGCAGCCTGGGACCCAGGCTTCCAGTGAGCGCCCAGCTTCCGCCGTAAGCACAGAGGGCTCCCCGACATGCTCAGCAGAGGGGGCATGGGGAAGCCAGCGCTCCGGGGACTGAGGGTGAGGCTTCTGGCTTCAGAAGCTTGCCCTGGGAGAGGAGGAAGGGATGTGAAGCTCCCTTGGTCCTGGTTCTAAGGGGAGGGGGGCTATTTAAATGTGTGGGTCACACGTGAGCTGTCTACTTGTCCTCCTTTGCCACTTAAGGCCCTGGTTTACCCCTGTGAACAGCACAGGCTGGCAGCAGCTGCTGCCCTCACTGAGCTGACAGCCTCCTCTGGAAAACTCCCCCAGCACCCAACGCCTCCCCCATGTGTGGGTCATCCTGTAACTAGGCAAGGCTTTCTGAGTATGGCGTACATCTATGTCTGATCCTTCATGGAGAGAATGAAATACGTGGTGTGTATTTTATCTTTGTCCTTGGCCTTTCCAGTAGATTTCCCAGTTACTTCAACTTTCATGCCTTCCTAGCAGAAGGTTTTAATTTCATTTTGCTTTTAGCAGCCACTCAGAGCAGAGCGCAAACTGTCACGTCCTGTGGTTTTTAGCTTGGTGTTTTTCATTCAGTTCTGACTGCATGATTAGTCCTAAGAGCACCTGGGTTAGAAGTGGATTTGATTGACAGTTGAAATTAGGTAAATGTTAGAGAGTGAGTGTGATGAGAGATTTTCTCAGACCCCAAACATGCTTGCTCATGAGAATTAAGTCGTGGCTCTAATTTCTTATTTTCTCAGTTCTTTCTCAACCTGCACTCAGATACCACACTTCTCTCCTACCTGAATGTGTCAATGTCATTGGCTTGGCCTGCTTTTAATAGCACCAAGCTAAGCTGCCACTAATTAACTATGCAGGGTTAGTCAGTATTGGCTGACTGCAGCCTGCACAGCAGCCAAGGGAGGCTCTAACCTCCATGGGAACTGTGCGGGGTGGGTGAGGTTCCTCACATGGAAGAGCTTTGAATAACCATCTGCAGGGAAGGGGCATGCCCATGCCGGGGTGCATACTTCAGAAAGCCACCCTGCAGCACCCAGTCAACATCAGACAGTGAGGACCAAAGCCAGAGGTTTTAAGTTGAAATGATCAACACGGAGACCCTCTGTATCCCACAGCACTTAGCAACTCCTGTCATACTGTAAATCTGTCACATCTCTTATGTCATTGGCCCCATGAAGCCTGCTGCAACTTCCTATTAGCTGAAACCCAGGTAGCTTTGATGCCTTCCCCAGGCCAACCAGCAAATTAGTAAAAACATGAGTCCATGGGTTCTTTCTTTGGGTGCCAAATCGCATCTTACCCTCCAGGTCTTGTGCCCACCGTAAACTTGAAATATGTGTTCTGACACTGTGACTGGATGCCCTTTTGGGATTTGGAGGTGGGGGTAGGTTATTGAAAAGAATTATTAACTGTTTTTCTACCTTTTCTGAACCTTCATGACAAAGAAAAGGAGTAGTCATGCTTGCCTCAGCTGTGATGAGCAAGTTGAAATTATGGCAGTAGAGGATGGCCATCTTTCTGTTCCACCTTTTCTCCTATCACACCATTTTTCTCCCTCACGTACTTTCTACCTATAATTAATTCATGATTTGTCATCAAATGTTTGAGGCCCATCTTGCTCTTAATAAACAGCTCAGTTAGGACAGAGACCAGGTCTTGTTCACCTCTGCCCGGTACCCAGCCTGGGGCTGGCACTCAGCAGGGGCTCATAGCCCCTGGGTGGGCTGATCAAGGGGACAAAAATGTGGGAAAAGCACTGCGCTAGAAGGCAGTTCCTCCTTCCTGTTTTACTCTACAGTTATGGTTGGAAGAAAGAAACTGCATGTTATTAGACGTGGGTACTTGAACACAGGGTAACTTTGTGACCCTTGGCAAAAGGCACCGTTTGCTCACATACTGGGATTGGAGCTCGTGGGAGGAAGACCTCCCACCCTCCACTCAGGCACACACAGCCACATTCTTTCCCAGCCTCCTTGGCTGGTGCTGGGCACAAGAAACCATCTGGAGAAACAGCTGACCAAGAGCCAGAGACCCTGTGCTGTCATCTGGGTTACTTACGGGTTGTTTCATGAACCTCATGTGAAACGGGCCTGCCTTCAAGCAAAACCACATCACAATCACCCCCAAACATAAAAAAAGTATTCCTTTGTAAAGTCCCTTCACGGAAATTCCACACTGTCCCACAGGAGTTTGGTCTGGTATCTAACACTCTCACTGAGGGAATTCTTTGGGTCTGACTGAAGTTTCCCATGTGGCAGCTTAAGTCCATTTCCGTTCTGTTTTTCCTTACAGTGGGGAGCAACTGGCCATGGCCCATTGAGAGCAATCACCCTTCATTTTTTATGCTTCCATTCAGCAATCACTTATTGACCACCTCTTCCATGCTGGAGCTGCTATAACCAGGAAGTGTAAGACATGATCTCTGTCCTCAGGAAACTCAAAATTGGCTTCTGCCATAGGGAAATATACAAGGAACAGCGTTTGCCATGTGGTATCACCATACTAGCAGTGCGTGGCAGGTAGTGTGATGCGATGAGGAAGAGGGATCCTTTCTACTGGGAAATAGGAACCAGAGAAATTTCACAGAAGAGGTGGCATTCAAGATGGACCTTGAAAGATAGAGAAGAGTTTCCCACTTAGGCAAATGGAGAAATGTCCCAAGCAGAAGGACAGCAAGGATCAAGAATGAGGTGGTGGGGGGAGAGAGAAATGGGGAAGGTGGGAGTGGGGAGAAAGAGCAGAGAGAGAGAGAGGTGGCTAGGTGGTTAGGTATGATTTCAATGTGACTGAAACATGAGAAGACCGAGCTTTCTGGAGAATTGAAAACTCTAGTCACCCTCACCCACCCCCCATCTTAGCCTTTAGGCTCTATTTTCTCTGAATGACTGACAATATTAGCTAACATTTAGCTAGGTACCTAACACTGTACTATATTGATCACTGAATCCTCAAGACATTTGAATGAAGTTCTATAATCATCTATAATTATAGATGAGAAAACTGAGGATCAGGGAGGTCACACAAGCCAGGTGGCAGTGAACTGAAAGTTCAAACATAGGTCTGTCTGCTTCTACAGCCCATATGTCTTTTTTTTTTTTTTTTTTTTTTGAGATGGAGTCTCTCTCTGTTGCCCAGGCTGGAGTACAGTGGTGTAATCCCAGCTCACGGCAGCCTCTGCCTCGTAGGTTCCAGCAATTCTCCTGCCTCAACCTCCCAAGTAGTCGGCATTACAGGTGCAAGCCACCACGCCCAGCTAATTTTTTTTTTTTTTTTTTTGTAGAGATAGTGTTTCACCATGTTAGCCAGGCTGTTCTCGAACTCCTGACCTCAGGCAATCCACCTGCCTCGGCCTCCCAATGTGCTGAGATCATATGACCTTTTAAAACTTCCAAATTTATTTATAGATACACACAAGTGATTTACACAAATGCATAAACATAATCACATCACACGTGATCATTTTAAAATTTCGTGGCAGTTTTTCCTTCTGGTTTTGATATGGTTCTTCCATCCCCCCCACATCAGCCTCCTCCCTCTGCAGAACCAATGTCAGCAACCTCATTTTGCCCTTCTCAGCAGTGAGCCCTTCAGAAAGCACAGTCTCTGGCACACACTCAGCCTTGGTTTTGCAGTGGCAGGAATAAGAGCAGGAAATGTTTGGATTAAAAACTTTCTTTCCTCCTAGGAGCCCTCTGCTTACTCATCTTGAGTGAATAGTTCCCCATTTCTTGAGCTCTGTGCAGATACTCCTCATTCCCTGGGCAGCCCCGGACACTGCAGCTGCAAGTGTTGGCCAGTCACTTCGTCCTTAGGGACGTGGCATGGAGGCAGCCCCCGCAGAGGGCCCAGTTGTGCTTTGCTGGCTGGAAGTATGTAATGTGAAATTTTAAAAAAACTTAACAATTTGAAAATGGCTCCTTTCTCCACCCTGATCCAGCTGCTGACAACAGACCTTCAGGCTCTTACGGGATTGCCAGGGAAATCCCATGAGCACGTGTCTTCTTCTGGGAGAACCAGTATGTTTCTAACCCGATCTGCTAATGCTTAAAAATAGATCATTTTCATGGCATTTGAACCCTCTTTTGAGCCTAATGAGATTTAAAGAAGTCAGAGGTAGCAGAGAGAACATGAAGACTCAAAGCAGATGGTGGGTGAGTATCTGTAGGGCACAGGAATAGTGGGAGTCAACTAAGGTAGGTTTATAGAGCAAGACCCTCACCCAAGTCTCCTACGTTCCCTGAAGGGGGCTAAACTGTTGCATGTTAAGAGGCCAGTCGTGAAGTCTGTCTCGTTGATTCAGCATTTCCATGTTATGAACATTGAACCAATTGCTGTACATTAGTCTCGTTCAATTCTCAAATCAGCTCTATGAAATAGGTGCTGTTGTTACCCTATTTTGTAGATGAAGAAGCCAAATATTAGATTGGGCAACTTGTTCAAAGTCACAGAGTTAATAAATAACAGAGCAAAGAATCAACCCCAGTGGGCTGACTCCAGAGCTTAACGCTTAACTCCCATACTCTTAATTCCCATACTATTCTAACTCTGGGAATGGTCTCAGAAGCTCCACCCCCCAAATGTCCTTCACTTCTTTCACCCCAAGGGAATGTCTTTTGTTTTGTCTGCTTGGCATCCAGTACCCCTCTTTCTTTCTGGTAGCAGCCCCTCTGTTTTCCTTTGGGGAGCCACCCTGCCCCTCCCCTCACCTTGGGTTCCATGGGTTTGGGTGAGCTGGCATCAACCCTTGATCCAACCATGACCCTGTGACCCTGCTCTGGCCTATGAGATCACCACATCTACCCAGCCAAAGTGATTGATTGATTCAGGAATGGGCACAGGGCCTAGTGAAGTCCCCAGTGCCAGGGCTTTGTCCTGGAGAACGGTATACAGGACACAGCAGAGGAATTCATCATATCAGGAAAGAATAGTAAGTGCTCTTTCCCCCAGCCTCAATGTCTCCTCAGCATGAACACTGTCTGCCACTTGTCTTCATTTAAAGTCCCAGTATAAAGGCCCCCATACTTTATGTTGACTACTTCCTGGGATTTTAATAGTGTACCTCATAGAAAAGTTGTTTCAGATAGCAAGCAGAAGATGTGAAATATTCATTGCAATATAAAATGGACAAACACTGTCCCACTTTGATCAATCCTGGAATGATTTCACTAAAAGAAAAATCTGGGTCAGGTGCCATGGCTCACACCTATAATCCCAACACTTGGGAGGCTGAGATGGGAGTACTGCTTGAGCTTAAGCGTTTGAGACCAGCCTGGGCAAGATAGCGAGACCTCCATCTCGGCAAAAGAAAAAAATTAGCCAAGCACAGTGGCACATGCCTGTAGTCCCAGCTACTTGAGAAGCTGAGGCAGGAGTATCCCTTGAGGCCAGGAAGTTGAGGATACAGTGAGCCGTGATCATGCCATTGCACTCCAGCTAAGCTACAAAGTGAGACAGTCTAAAAAAAAACTAAGAATAATAGAAAGAAAAGACTTTATGCCTTCCTCCACTCTGGAAGCAAAGCTTATTTTAAAATACTGACGTTCGTTCTTCGTGCTGGGCCAGGAGAAGCCATGACTGGATCTCATATGAATAGGGAGGAATTATGTCATACAGAGGCCTCTGCAAATACTTTCCCAAGCACAGTTGATTCAAGTCGTCACTTGATGATTTGGCCCATCCCAGGGGTGCATCAGTGTTGAGACATTTCACCCTGGAATTCTTACAAAGGACCCCTCAGTCAGTTGTAAAAAAGAATGGCAATACATCATGCCCAGATCATGACATGGAATTGAATGGCATAAAGTGATCCTCAGTTCAGAAAGATGTTCACACACCTTGGGGGCTGCACCCAAACCTGTTCAACCATCCCACAAGCATGAGTCTGAGACACTGGGGGTACCCAGTTCAGACCTTCACCTTCACTGGGGTGGGGCAGCATCGTTGGAGGCCCTGAAAGGGGGTGGGTGTATCTAATCAGACTTAGATACCCTGCTGCTGCTCTTCATGCTGTGCTCACATTTTCCTTGTTTCAAGGACTGCCAGATAAAATGATTTCAAACCTCTTTTCTTTCTTTCTTTCTTTCTTTCTTTCTTTCTTTCTTTCTTTCTTTCTTTCTTTCTTTCTTTCTTTCTTTCTTTCTCTTTCCTTCCTTCCTTCTTTCCTTCCTTCCTTCCTTCCTTCCTTCCTTCCTTCCTTCCTTCTTCCCTTCCTTCTTTCTTTCTTTCTTTCTTTTTTTGATACGAAATCTTGCTCTGTTGCCCAGGCTGGAGTGCAATGGCATGATCTCGGCTCACTGCAACCTCTGCCTCCCAGGTCCCAGTTCAAGCAATTCTCCTGCCTCAGCCTCCTGAGGAGCTGAAATTACAGGCATGCACCACCACACCTGACTAATTTTTGTATTTTTAGTAGAGACGGGGTTTCACCATGTTGGTTAGGCTGGTCTCAAACTCCTGATCTCATGATCCACCTGCCTCAGCCTCCCAAAGTGCTGGGATTACAGGCGTGAGCCACCGTGCACAGCCAGGGATTCCAAATCTTACAGGAACACCTCCACTGGCAAGGAGGGCACTCCTGGCCCTCAGTAGATAATACATTCACTTAAGTACTGCACTTCGAAATGTTCAAGGGATTTTTTTTTCTGCTCCAAATTTTCACCATGGCACATTTCTGATCAAAAAATTTCAGAAGCTCCATGTGGCCTGGAAAGGAAGGAAGGAGGGAGCGAAAGAGGGAAAAAAAAAGAGAGAGAATCCTTGCTCCTTAGCATAGCATTCAAGGTTTTTCCCGATATGGCCCCAACCTCTTCTCCAATGCGCCTGCATGCAACTAACGTCCCAGAAGCGCTGACTTTTCATCATGTTACAACCATCTGAACCAACATCCATCTGTCCATTCATTCATTCTATATTTATTGGGTCCTTACTTGTGTCCACACCTAAGACTCAGAGCTGTCTCCCACTTGTATTCCCGAGGTTAACTTGGGCTTACATGCCCTCCACTTCTCCCACCACAAGGGAATATCTGTTGTTTTTGCCTGTGTAGCATCTATTACTCTTTCTTCTGGTAACAGCACCTGTTTTCCTTCACGGAGGCCCCCCGCCTACTCCTCTCAGATCCCATGGGTTTAGGTGGCAACAACGGTTTATTTATGAACCCAATCGGGCCTATGAGATCATCAAATCCACTGAACTAGAGTGATTGGTTGATTCAGGAATGAACCTAAGACCTAATTAAGTCCAGGGAGAATCAGTATTCTAGATTTTTTAGATAGGTAGTGGTAAGAGACTTGGTCTGCTAGAGTTGGAGCCATGAAGACTGCTGGTGGCTATCTTGTCCCCTCAGTGAAGGAGGCTGCCTGAGATCTGGATAACTTAAGAGCAGCACCGAGAGAGACAAAGAATAGCAGCACCCATGCCATTGGGCCAGATGCACCTGAGATTTTCCACTACATCAGCCAATAAATTCGCATTTTGCTCAAAGCAATCTGAATTGGGTTCTTTCACTTAAAATAGAAATCCTGAGCTCTAGATAAACTCAGGGATGATTTCTACACAGCCCTCTGTCCCACTTGATTGTC
The DNA here is from genome assembly GCF_001698545.2 of Rhinopithecus bieti. Classification (NCBI taxonomy): domain Eukaryota; kingdom Metazoa; phylum Chordata; class Mammalia; order Primates; family Cercopithecidae; genus Rhinopithecus; species Rhinopithecus bieti. Next base: position 2,658,442 of record NW_016805589.1, read on the forward strand.
TACTCCTTTGTGAGACGCCAGAGAACCTGACATCAAGTGTGATTCTGTAGGATCTTGAGGTAATCGCTCCTCTTCTCTGAGTATCAGTTTCCTCATCTTTAAAATGGACATAAGAACTTCCCTTCTAAGGTTGTGTGGATTAAATGACATCTATTAATGTGCTTTATAAAGTTCATTGCCTTTAAGTCAATAATATAGTATCACAATATGGATTTTTTTTTTCAATTTGTGGAAGGAGTTGGCAATATCTGGATGTTTTCTAAAATATTGCAGAGCCATTACTACATTCAGCCTGCCAGTCTTGGGCATCACCTGGGGCTCTATGGGTTCTGCCCATTACCCCTGTAAAGGACAACCCTACATATTAGGTGTCATCCATTTCTCCCCACTTGCTTCCCTGGCCATGGTCAAAAGGTCTACTTGTGACACGAGTAGACACGTGATAGGGTCTGGATCTGTGTCTCTGCCCAAATTTCACATTGAACTGTAATCCCCAATGTTGGAGGGGGGGCCTCATAGGAGGTCATTAGATCATGGGGGTGGAATTCTCATGAATGGTTTAGCATCATCCCCCCTTGGTCTGTATAGTGAGTGAGTTCTCATGAGATCTGGTTGTTTAAAAACACGTAGCCCCTCCTCTCTCTTTTCTCCTGTTCTGGCCTTGTCAGATGTGCTTGCTTCTCCCTCACCTTCTGCCATGATTGAAAGTTTCCTAAGGCCTCCCAAGCAGCCATCATGCTTCCTATACAGCCTGTGGAACCGTGAGCTAATTAAACCTCTTTTCTTTATAAATTACTCAGTCTCAGGTATTTATTTACAGCAGTGCAAGAATTAATACAACACCCAAGCCAGAGACTGTCAAAATGCCAGTGGTCTGGCTTAAACACACGATGCAGGCCAATCAGATTTTTGCTCCTGTGAGTTTGACCTTTGAAGGAAGTTGTCCTTAGAGATGGGTGCATGAGATGAGAGCTCCTGATGTCCAGCTAAGACTGGTGGTCATGTTGCACTGGTATAAGTTTAAGACACAAAGAGGCCTATCTGCAGAGGCAAGAGATTGGTGCACAAAGAAAAGACCAGAACCAGAGAAAGCAAAAAGCTGCCTCAGTCCTGAACAGCTATTTTCCTAGAAGGACTAGGTTCTGTGCTCTGTTTTAGGATCCCAGATGATCCCTGTATCCTTACAATTAACACCTCATTGTATTTGGGTGGATTTAAGTGACTTCTCTTCCTTACAACCAGAAAGCCCTGTAGTAGTCTATTCTCACGTTGCTAATAAAGACATACCCAAGACTGGATAATTTACAAAGGAAAGAGGTTTAATGGTTTAACTCACAGTTCCACATGGCTGGGGAGGCCTCACAATCATGGCAGAAGGCAACAAGGAGCAAGTCACATCTTACATGGACAGTGGCAGGCAAAAAGACAATTTGTGTGGGGGAACTCCTCTTTATAAAATCATCAGATCTCATGAGACTTATTCACTATCATGAGAATAGCATGAGAAAGACCTGCTCCCATGATTCAATTACCTCCCACAGGGACCCTCCCATGACATGTGGGAATTGTGGGAGCTACAATTAAAGATGAGGTTTGGGCGAGGACACAGCCAAACCATACCAAGCCCTCTCTAGAGCCATAATAGGTCCCAAATGGCGATGAGGAAAGCCAGAGGTTCTGGCAGCCCAAGGTCAGGTAGTGAAACAGTTTTCAGCCTCTGGGCTTTTTACCCTTAGTCTGGAGCTCCAGAACTGGGGCGCCCACCCTGAGGTTTCACACCAGGAGAGAGATGGAGTGTGGATCTTGTGCCCCTCTCTTTCCTGCTAGGGTTGGGAAAAACAGGTTTAGAAAGTTGCAGGAGTTGGGTTGGCCACTAATTTCCACAAACTACATTAATGTCTTATTGTTGTTAATATTAGCTATTGCTCTTAAAACACACACACATAGCAATGGTGTTGCAGGGAAAGCCAAATAGAAATGACAACTTTCTACTCCCTCTGCTTAATTGAAGCTCTTTCCTTTGATAATACCTGGAATGGTTTTCTATTAAGGGCAAACCGGAGGGCCCTGAGGACTGTGAACAATCTCAAGCCCTCTGCCACATTGTTTCTCTCAAATGCCAGAGCAAAAAGGTTGAAAATCTTGAGAGGCAGGGACAGTGATTTTCTCTCCTTGGAGGCCTAAGCTTACCATGTGGCACTGGCCCCATTCGTCTGCTGTGCGGCAGAGTAAATTCTACTTCTCTGCCCCGTCCCTGTGGTAGCCCCAGCTGAAGCTGATGAATCTTATACTTAAAACTGGCTCATCTCAGGTCACCAGAGCCAGCTTGTAACTGGCTATGGTGGGAGTTATTTATACCACCAAAATCACCAAGTGCTACAAATCAGCCCTCCACCTCCACCCCCACCCGCACCCCAGCCAGTTTTTAAACACCTCCTAGCACACCACTGCCTAGTCTACTTGGGTGTTAATATGATAGATAACACCTGAACTTGGCTCCATACAGCCTAGGCTGGCTTCAGCCTAAGTGAGGGTGGGCACGTGGGAATGGGGGTGGGGTGGGTGTAGAACTAGAGAGGCGCAAAGTCACTTTGCCCAAGCGCAGGCAGTACTCTGCCCTGTGAATCAACAGCTGGGTTTTGTTTATCTGCACTGGTTTTCACCAGATCTAGAAAAAGGAGTTGGTTCCCCACCTCCCTCAAACAAGCTTCTTAAAACTTTCTTAGAGCTGCCAAGACCTCCGTACAGGTCCTCTGCATCAGAGAACTTAGTGATGCATTCTCTCTGCTGCTCCATTTGCTGCAGGAAGGAGGTGGGAGCTCGATGAGATGGAAGCCACCACAGGCTCATTCTCCCAGGTCAGTGGAACAGTCACTAACCATTCCAGGTCTGGCTGCCTCACTTGGGGATCACAGAATTACTCTTTCCCTTGGTAACTGCTGAGGGCCAGAGGCCCAGAAGTTGGCATTGCCAGTATACAGCCCCCCCAGGAACCAAGCTTGGTCAGAGTCCCCAGCATCTCTGAGCTCACTTAGTGACTGACCTTTAGCGTCCTCTGGGAAGTTTATTGAAACCAAAGATCCTGACTTGGTGTATGTGGGATGAGGCCCCAAATTCTGTGTGTGTGTCTGTGTGTGTGTGTGTGCGTGCGTGTGATGAGATGTCACTATCTCACTATGTTGTCTGTGCTGGCCTTGACCATATTCTGTGTTTTTAATGACACTTGGGATGATTGTGAGTCTGGTGATCCTCAAAACTCATTTTAGGGTCAAATCCAGACATGAGTGATGCGTTAATAGACACATTTCTTTTTTGTTTTTTTAATTAAATATTGAGGTTTTCTGGGTTCTCTCTGTGCTGTTAGCAACTTTCCTTGTGTCACGGATGTATGAACGAGAAGCTTCTTCACTGTGTCATGATTAACACAAGCATAATATGAAAAAATCCATATTTAGTAAATCATAAATTAGTCGGTAGCTATATGATGAAAGACCTCACCAAACTTTGCCTTTAAATACTGGAATGAACTCACTCACTTTAAAAGATTAGATTTTCAGTAACCCAATTGCCAGAAACTATTTCAAGAACACAAGGATTCTGCCAGGATCTAAATCAACACACCTTCCTAACTTTAGTGCTGATTAGAGTCAGGGTAGCTTTTGGCCAAAGCAGAAACCATTACAAATACAGGCTGTCAGTGACAAAGCCACGGTTTCTCCTTCACCTCCTCTGTCCTGAATAGAATTGAGTAAGTGACAAAAAGGAACAGAGCCTTAAGTATCCCATCTGCAAAAGAAAAAATATCTTAAAGGGGTAATGTGTTCTGGAAAAAAGCATGGGATTTCACGTGGGCCTTTGAATTCTCATCATAGCTTTTCTGACAGGTTATTTATCCTGTCTGAGTCTTTCTCATTTTAAAATGGGGTGGGGAAGTGCCGGGCGTGGTGGCTCACACCTGTAATCCCAACACTTTCGGAGGCCAAGGCGGGTGTATCACTTGAGGTCAGGAGTTCGAGACCAGCCTAATTAACATAGGAAACCCCATCTCTACTAAAAAATATGAAAAAATTAGCCAGGCGTGGTGGCACACACCCGTAATCCCAGCTACTCATGTGGCTGAGGCAGCAGAATCACTTGAATCTGGGAGGGAGAAGTTGCAATGAGCTCAGATTGTACCACTGCACTCCAGTCTGGGCAACAGAGGGAGACTCTGTCTCACAAAAATAAAAAAAAAAAAGAGGTGTGTGTGGATGGGGAGAGGAGATAATTCCTGTGTGGCAGAAACATCAAGAGGGATCCCCACCTCATAGAGTTGTTTTGAGAATTGAATGATTAAAATTTGATCCCTAATGAATTAAAATGAAACAATTGTGTCTGGCAAACATTTGGGACAATTGAGTATCAAAATAAATATAGTAAAGAGTTCCAACAGACATGAGTGATGCTTTAATAGACACATATCTTTTTTTTGTTAAATATTGAAGTTTTCTGAATAAAGTCAGAATTCATGAGTCCAAGCTGACATAAATAAATAAGGCATACAAGAAAATTCTTCCTTATGGTTGAAAGCAACTAATAACTGTAGAAGGAATGGCAGAATTAGAATATCACCATCTGGCAACCATAGTAATAAGTATTTGAGTCATGGAGAATCATCAATGAATGATTCACTTAGGATATTTACACAGTTTCAAAGTATCTCCTCACAAGAGACTTACTAATCACAAGGGATAAAACAGTAGCTGTACGGTAGAGAAGCCTAACAGACACCAACTTTAAATGGGACTGACAGCATGTCCCTCCTATGAGGCATTAGGAAGAACTGAAAAATGCCTGGAAAAGAAAAACAAAAACATATAACCTGAATCTCACCCAACTGAGGGGCAAGACCCTGAACTGAGGAAAGACCCAGCTGAGGGGCATTCGACGAGATAACTGGGCTGTTCACTTCAAATATGTCAACGCCATGGAATAAAAGATTCAGAAACTATTCTAGATGTCCATGGACATGACAAGCAAATGCAACACATAACTTTGGGTTTTCTTTGGCTAGAAAGGACCTTATAGGAACAACTGGCAAAATCTGAGGAAGGATTAGAGACTAGATAATTGTATTCCATCAATGTTAGCATTGCAGTTTAGATAATTGCACTGTGGTTTAGAGAGGCAGAATTTTTAGGCAGGCTTTTAGGAAATATACATAACTATTTAAGGGAATAGGGCATCAGGTCTCCAATTCACTCTTACATGGTAAAAGAAAAAAATTAAAGAGAGATAGATGATAGAAAAGGCAAATGTAGTAAAATGCTCACTTTTGGGGTGTCTGGGTAAAGATTGTTCAGGAATTCGTCACTAATTTAGCAACTTTTTTGTAGGTCTGATGTTATGTTTTTAAAATGTATTCAGTACATACTGAGACCTGCTGTTTTATCTTAATGATGATAATAGAACATTGAGTCTATTGTAAGGAGTTTAGAAGCCAAAAAGAAAGCAAATATAAAACCAACACAGGATTTGCTAGAGGGAAGTTTGGGGTTTTATAGTGCAAAATTTGTAACTGGCCACCAACCTTCCCTCATTTACCTTGATTTAGGTCCTCTTGGTGGCTCTGCTTCCAGGACTGGGGGCTAATGTGGAAGGTGTGATCTTATAGGAAGCGCAGTCTTTATGAAGTGTTTCCTGTGTAAGGTGGAAGCCAGTGTGCTTCACTCTGATGTTGTTTCTTAGGCTCATGCCTGGAAGGTACTGCAGGATACCGGATACTGGGTCTACCTTCCAGCCCCAGAAGACACTGTGAAAAGCCATCTCAGGCTAAAGGTTTCATCTTGGCCCTGTTTCTGTCTATTTGGAGGACATAAATATAAGAGAGTACTTTTGGCGATACAAAGCGCCATCCACATGTGTCAGTCTCAGACACGTGCTGGTGGAGCCTGTGGCTAAGAGGGTAGCCTCTGGAGTCAGATGGGCTGCTTCCAAATCCCAGACATGCCACTTACCCCCTGGTAGGCGATTGGGGGGAGGTCATTTAATCTGTCTACCCTCCACTTTCTGCATCCATAAAATGGGGATAATAACTGTAATACAGAGCGAACTAATAGGATTGGTGTTCAGTAAATGAAACAGTGCAAAAGACACAGGCTTTGTGCTCATGCATCCCAAAGTATCTTCAAGTATAAAATAATGCTCTCATGCTATCCTGAAATTACCTAAAATCAGAGCAATTGTATTCGAATTGGCTGTAACTTCGCTCATTCCCCTTGACCTGTCCTGGCCAGCTTATCTTCTGATGGCGCAAATCACCAATTGCTTTTGGTGTCGATTTTCTCTTGGTGCCAGTTCCTACTGGGCTTCTGGGGGAGGGGGCTGGCTCCTCTCCTACCTCAAGATTCTAATTTGCTAGGAACCTTGGGGCTCCTCAGATTTCTGTGCTTCTGCAGGAATTCATCCTGCTTGAGATGCTCACCTGAAAAACATGCGGTTGAAGATGGAATTTCAATGTTAGGGCCCAGAGCTGTGGAAGGTATTTTCAGTTTGGCCTTCTTGCCAGGCACACTTGAGCCTGCACAAATTCTGTTCCCCACGCAGAGACAGGGAAAGAAAGCTGCCTTGCTGTTAGGACTGTAAGACTACACCCAGCATCTCAGAACAGCACTTCCCCCACCAATCTGTCCACGGTGGCCTTAGCCAAACCCGAGGAATGGAGGCTTAACAGGAATGTGTCATAAGAAAAATATTCCATTAGAGTTTTCTCTCCCAGATTCCACGCCCACATTTCTGCCTGCCTGTTGGACATCTCCAGTTAGATGACCCACAGGCATGTCCTTACCAAAACAACATGCCCAAAACGACACTTCACTCTCTCTTCCTGTCTTGGGTAGTGTCACAAGCCAACTTAAAAGCCTGGAAATCCTCCTCCCACATCTCACCCCTACTGCTAGGAGGTCTTTTCCATTGCAAATCCCAAATGGCTCAGATCCGATTCTTCCTCTTCGTGCCGCACATATTGACGTTCAGGGCTTCAAGATCTCTCGCCTGGACTATTTCAGCAGCCTCCTAACGAGTCTCTCTTCTCCCAGCTCCTGACTCTGGCTCCTCTCCATGTTAAGAGCAAAGTCACCCCAAAGCAGGAAATGGGATTACTCTCCTACCATGATGAAGCCTGTGTTGCCTCTCCCAGTGACTCAGGGATGGAGTGTGGACTCTTGAGTTGCCATGTAAGGGCCCAGCCCATTTCCCCTGCTTCATCTCGCCCTGAACACCCCTCCCTCCAGCATCCCAAACTGCTCACGGGTTCCCCAACTCCTCCTTAGGCATTTGCTGGTGAGCCCTTGAACAAGATCTTCCCTCTGTCTGGACCTTCTCTTCTCCCCCTTTTTTAACCTGGAAGTTTCCTACTTAGCCTTCTAATTCAGCTCAAAAGTCACTTTCTCTGGAAAGGAAGTCTCCCTATGCCCTCTTCTTTCCTCCCAGAGCATGTTTTCAGTGCCTTTTGCATCATAATGTATTAGTTCATCTAGTGGTTGTTGGTTTATATATTTACACTAAATGCTTTTCAAGATCAGGGATTCTGCCCTGTTGACTTTTATACTCCCAGGTGGACATGGTGTTTCTTCAGGAAAGGGTGCTTGGGTGGGTGTGTATATAATGCACCAATAGTGCCACAGAGCAGCCCTGATATGGTTTGACTGTGTCCCAACCCAAATCTCATCTTGAACTGTAGCTCCCATAATCCCCACATGTTGTGAGAGGGACCCAGTGGGAGGTAATTGAATCATGGGGGCAGGTTTTTCCCATGTTGTTCTTGTGATCGTGAATACGTCTCAGGAGATCTGACGGTTTTATAAATGGGAGTTCCCCTGCTCATGCTGTCTTGCCTGAAGTCGTGTAAGATGTGCCTTTGCTCCTTCTTCACCTTCTGCGTGATTGTGAGGCCTCCCTAGCCATGTAAAACTGTGAGTGCATTAAACTTCTTTTTCCTTATAAATTGCCCAGTCTCTGGTATGTCTGTATTAGCAGTGCGAGAATGGACTAATACAAGCCCTGTACATTAGAAGCACTGCCCTTTGCTGTAGCTTCATAATTGTGCCTAAGTACTAGAAGGTTGATGCTATGAAAGGTGGCATTCAAGGCTCCAAATTCACCTTTATCTCAAACTTCTTTCAATAGAACTTGTCTCCCTTCTTTACCTGCCTTCCTTATCCCCTTTCTCAGCAGATCTCTGAGAGGATGTCTCTCAGTCAAAAAAAAAAAAAAAAAAAATTGTCTTCTGTATTTACCGGCTACAGAAATTTACTTTCCTGTGGAATCAGAGAGAGAACTGATCTTGTTAAAAGGCTCTAGCTATAATCCCTTAGAGAGGGGATCCACTGAGTAGAAAACTGTCAACAGAATAAAATGCTGACACTTTAGGTGTCTATTTCCACACCCAGCCATGTTTACATATGATATTTAGAACCAGGATTCAACTGACCCTGGCACTCAACAGCCTTCGTTCTAATTTCTTCCATGTTGAGTTTTGTTCCAAGTTTCTGACCGTTTTTACTTTGGAAGGTGGCCAGGGTCCTGGGGTGGCCACGGTCATGCCAAGTCTCAGTGCCCCCTCCACTTCAGGGGCTTAGACTGCTGCTTGGAATGCGTGCGTTCTGGCAGGTGCAGTGCATGCAGGGGTCAGACCCCTATGGTTTGATGAGATAAGAGCCTCCTGCACAGAATCTCATTTTTTCTCCATCTGCACCGCCATTTGGGCCTCGGGCCTCATGACTCACACAGTGGCTATCCATCTGCCCATTTACTCCAGAAAGAGAAAAGGACTTCTTCGCACACAGTGAGTCATCGCATCACATTTCAGAGCCACCTGCCTGACTCATAGACTATAGCAGAGCTCTGTAATAACGGGGCTCCCTATTGCATGAAGATGAATATTACTTGCATATGACCCTTTACACCCCCAAACCAACTTGATATTCCCATCCTGAGCCAATAATGGGAGAGATCAGGCTTGGCAGATTTTTGTCCTCCTGTTCTTGAGTCCCCTCCCTGCACCTTGAAGACATGCTAATTGATGGATGAGCTTTCCGCTGCTGAGGCCAGCAGAGGCCTCAGCGTCAGAGTTAAGACAACACTCCAGTGGCAGCCCTTCACAATTGGTCAGACTTGGTGCCAGAGGTTAAAGCATATTGATATGCTAAGGTTAGATTGGGAAGACAGGACTGTTTTCAGGGTGAGCACTGTGGTCTCCAGAAGGCTACCCTTCTTTTTTTATATAGTTAATTATTTGAATCAGGAGTATGGAGGGAGGTAACATACGCACAGGGTACAAAACTCAAAAGGTATGCAATAGTGTGTAGTGAAAATTACCTTTCCCATCTCAGTTCCTCAGTTCTCCTCCTAAAAGTCACCAACATCATCAGGCTTTTTTTAATTGTTATTTTTATTTTAATTGAGACAGAGTCTCACTCTGTTGCTGAGGCTGGAGTGCAGGTGTGCCATCTTGGCTCACTGCAACCTCTGCCTCCTGGATTCAAGTGATTCTTCTGCCTCAGCCTCCCGAGTAGCTGGGATTACAGGCGCATGCCACCACACCCGACTAATCTTTGTATTTTTAATAGAGATGGGGTTTCACCTTGTTCACCTGGCTCATCTCGAACTCCTGGCCTCAAGTGATCCACCTGCCTTAGCCTCCCAAAGTGCTGGGATTACAGACATGAGCCACCATGCCTGACCAGGCTTTTTAAAATGTGTATTTTTTTCCATACATTATATTGACAGATACAAATGTACACAAAAATTTTTTTTGTGTGTGTATACATGTGTGTGTGTATGTGTGTGTGTGTGTATATGATGATAGATGATAGATAGACAGATAGTAGGTGGGTGGGTGGACAGATGGATGGTTAGGTGGTTGGATGGATGGATGGATGGATAGATAGATAGTTGGTGGGTGGATGGATGGATGGTTAGATGGTTGCATGGATGGATGGTTGGATGGATGGATGGATGGATGGATGGATGGATGGATAGATAGATAGTTGGTGGGTGGATGGATGGATGGTTAGATGGTTGCATGGATGGATGGTTGGATGGATGGATGGATGGATGTTAGGATGGATGGATAGATAGATAGTAGGTTGGTGGGTGGGTGGATGGATGGATGGTTAGGTGGTTAGATGGATGGATGGTTGGATAGATGGATGGATAGATAGAGAGATAGTAGGTTGGTGGATGGATGGATGGTTAGATGGTTGCATGGATGGATGGTTGGATGGATGGATGGATAGATAGTAGGTGGGTGGGTGGGTGGATGGATGGATAGATAATAGGTGGGTAGGCAGATGGATAGACAGTAGGTGGGTGGGTGGATGGATGGTTAGATGGTTGGATGGATGGATGGATGGATAGATAAATAGTAGGTGGGAAGGTGGATGGATGGATGGTTAGATGATTGGATGGATAGATGGATAGATAGGTAGTTGGGTGTGTAGATGGATGGATGGTTAGATGGTTGGATAGATGGATAGATAGGTAGCAGGTGGGTGGGTGGATGGATGAATGGATGGTTAGATGGTTGATTGGATGGATGGATACATAGATAGATATGCTGTATTAGTTTCTAGGGTTGCTGTAACAGTGTGCCACAAACTGGAAATTTATTATCTCACAGCTCTGAAAGCTGAAAGTCTCAGATCCAGGTGTGAGCTGAGTAGGTGTCTTCTGAAGATTGTGATGGAGAATTTGCTCCATGCCTTTCTTCTAGCTCCTGGTGGTTTGCTATAAATCTTTGCCAGTTCCTGGGCTTGTAGAAGCATCACCTTGATCTCTGTGTTCATTTTCATAAGGCGTTCTCCCTGTGTACATGTCTGTCCAAATTTTCCGTTTTTATTCAGCACACCAGTCATATTGGATTAGGGTTCAACCTAATGACCCTTATTTTAACTTGATTACCTCTGTAAACACCCTATCTCCAAAGAAAATCACATTTGGAGGTACTAGGGGTTAAGACCTCAACATCTGGATTTTGGGAAGGGCACAAGTCAACCCATATACAACAGGCATCTAAGTACATGCTAGTTTTTACACAAATGCTAGCCCACTCTCAACACTATTCTGTGTCTTGTTTTTCATTTTATTGCTCTTGAAGATTTTTCTACATCAGTGCAGAGACCTGTCTGCCTCATACTTTTTAATGGCTATGTAAAACTGCAATGAATCATATGGGAGTAAAATTATTTAGTCTTATAGTGAGGGATACTTAAGCTCTGTTCTAACTTTTGTTATTACAATAGAGTTTCAATGAATGCCCTTGAACATATCAATTCACACTTTACATGAAGCACAGCTGTAACATATTAAAAATGGAATTGTTTGTTTATAGCGTAAGTGTATTTTGATTTCAATATCTACATAAACTGTTCTTACGCAGAGGACAGAGATGAGTTTATCAGATTAGCTAACAGCCACCTTGGGTCTATTTCAGGTTAAAATTCAGGACTAGGAAGGGTTCGTAGAAGGAAGGAGGGGATCTTTTTAAATTGGCACTCATGAGCCCCCCAATTTGAAATGACACCCTTGATTTGTGCCACCAAAAAGTATTTCTCTGTGTCTGCTCTAAGACCATATCTTCACTACTGAGCTCATGGACTGAAACTGTGTCCAGAGATTCTAGAACCTTCCTGAGGCTTGAGCACAGGGTTTGGAGCAGCACTGTTAGGTGGAGAGGAGAGGAGTGAGGGACTTGGAGGATAGAGGGTGGTGCCCCAAACACAAAAGAAGAGATGTTCCAACTAATGCGAGGCCTAGTGTGCATGTCATTTCTCTACTTGTTCTCGCTGGTTCCCTTCCTAGGAGAAAGTCTGTTCAGCTTCTGTTGAACCAAACCTCCAGGTTGATTTTGGCCAGGAATCACCACTGGGGATTCCTGGTGGAGGGCTCTGAAGGTTGGGGGGCTGAGGATGTGAAGGTATCTGAAGTCAATCAATCAGATTACAGTATGACGCTTTTTATCTTTTTAACCTAACTGCCAGCTGGAAACTTGGAAATCCTCCCTCAGTTTTTGCTTATTATGGGAGCCTGACTCATGGACATTAACTTGCTTCCAGCCCTTTCTAGCCCTACTCTCCCTGACTCAGCATTTTAATATCACAAGTCCAGAAGTCGTGTCCTTGGTGACTGTTGAAGCTGAAGCACAAAGAAGTGAAGTGACCCAAGTTTCTATAACCAGGAGCAGCAGAACCTGGGTTACGCATCCGTTCACCCATAGGTGCATGCATGAGACTCATTCAACACACACTTATTAGCATCTACCAGGTTCCAGGCACTATGCTAACTCCTGGGGCTACAGAGTTATAATTAAGATAGACCCTCTTCCTACTCTCTTAACACTCATGGTCCTGTAGAGAAGATAGCCATGAAAGAAATAATTTGCATTTGTAAAATGTGCACAGAAAAAGAAATTAACAAAAATGAAAGACGTAAGAGCTGTGAAGGAGATATTCATGGCACCATGAGAGTGTGGGGGGTGGGTCAGAGACTGCTCCAAAGGGGAGCGACATTTCAGCTATGACCTAAAGATGTCTCCATCCATGAAGAGCCTTGCTGCTGAGGCGCCCTCTTCCCTAGGACCAGAAAAGTACGACAAAAAAACATTCCTCTCACTGACCACTCCAGACTTAAACAATGAATGAGAAAATTCCCTGTCAAGACAGGGAGCTGGCCATGTCCTGCTGAAGAAGCCTAATAGAGGGACTTTCCTGGCCCAGGAATAATTTGGAAGATTGTAAGTGACTAAAGGACTATTTGCTGCAAGTTCTAACTTTCCTGCTTCTCTGGATGGGGAGTTAGAACACGGTGCCTCTACTTCATTGTTAAAAAAGAAAACTTCTAGCTCATCAGGCCTATCTAATGCTTCCTACCTGGCAATGAGGGGCCTGCTGGCCTCCACCCCCACCAGGGCAAGGGCAGCTGTGGAGGGGATTTCTTTTTTAACTGTGCTCTTGAGCCTGGCCTTCCTTAGACCCTGTTTTGTACCAGCAATAATTAAGTAATTGATGTGTTCCTAGTTTGAAGACACAAGCACAGGCCTGGGACCCAGCATGTCTGGAGCTGAGCCCGGGCATTCTCAGGTCAGTGACCCAGCAAGCCTCACTCGGGCCTTCCTTACTGGATCCTATGAACGTTAAAATGTGGGAAAGGAACTTATCTGTGGTTCATGAACACTGAAGAGAGAACCACTGTCTTCTTTTCACTCTAGCACCATATGAGGTTGATACAATGATCTCCATTTTACAGATGAGAAAACAAAGGCATGGAGTTTTTGCCAAGAGTCACAAAGCCTGTAACTGATAGAGCTCAAATTTGAACCTGTATCTTTCAGATACTGGACCTTGCTTATAAACAGTCATCTAAGACCAGGTGGCGAACAGAAAATAGATCTTATAACATAGTACAGGACTTTCTTCCCTCTCCACCCCTTCCTTCTTGTCCCAGGTAACTTATTTCAGCAGTTCATTACCCAGCAAGACAGAACTAATGAATATGGGCAGAAATGGGGAGGTTGGCCTTTCTGTTTGCTTTACAACTAACCAAGGGGAAGGGCGACTCTGGGGAAAGATGTTTGGGGGAGATGGGAAATACAGTGGGGATTTGATTGTTTCCCACACTGTCATCTAACTTTGTGACAGAGGAGGGGCAGGTTTAGAATCTTGTCCCTCATCAACACATGTGAACCTGTAACTGCCAGTGGGCCCCTCTCTCAACTGTCTCAGGAGCAGTCCTGTAGCTTTTCCACCACAAAAGCCCTTCTGGGAGGCCTGACCATAAGATGGTATGTGCCAGTGTGAGGTGCCACCTGGCATTTGGTGAGGTTTCTACTTCTCCAACCCCACTACTCAGTTGTGTTTAAAACAAGTGTGCCACTTACTGAGACTCTTTTGGTTGCCAGTGAAAGAAACACAACTCAGAATGGCTTCAATGAGAAGGATTTTATTGGTCCACATAAGTGAAAAGACCAGACACAACTGTGCTCAGACAGGACTGTTTGCAGGTGCTCCATGATATCCTCAGGGATCTCCTTCTCTTCATCGCTTAGCCTCAGCCTTTTTCCTGACTGTACTAGCATCACTCCCAGCAGCTCCAGGCCTGCACCCTATCAGTTAAGCTACCTCAGTGAGTCTCACTGACCCAAAACTTTCAGCAAAAGTTTTGGATTTTCCCCTGGACCAGCTCAAGTCTCATGACCGTCCCTGATTTAATGAGATGGAATATGCTGACTAATCTGCCTCCTCATAGAGCAGGTCATCACATATATACTGAGAATGGTGGGGGAGGGGGCATTTCTCCAAAGGATTATCGAGGTGGTATTGCTGGAAGAAAGGAGGATGGATGCTCAATCACTAAAGCAATACTGTCCATCATATTCTTGCCTTCAAAGATGAGCTCAAATGATCTCTCTGGCTTGGAATCCTCCATCCACATTTTCCCCTTTCTTCCTTCCAGTGCTGAAGATCCCACCTCCTACTCCCATGAAGGCTTCCAGATTCCTGCAGCTTATCTTCAGTTCTTTTTCTTTCAACTCCAAAGAATTGTCCTGCATACCTACTGATAGTTAACCATTAATAAGATCAACTGCTAGTTTGTTGTCCATTATAAAGTTAATACATGTCTATTTTAGGGAAAATAGAGAAGTAAAAGAAGAAACAAAATATCACTGTGGCCCCTCCATTACATGGAAACTAGAAAGAAGAAATTAAAACCACTAGGTTTCTTCTATGCATAATTTTTTTTCTGTTTTTAAAAATATAGCATACCCTTTATATAACGTATATATACGTATATGTATATACACAAATCAACTCAATGAATTTTTGCAAACTGAACACATCCATATCACCAGCACCTAAAATTAAGAAACATAACATTATCAGCATTCCAGAAGCCCCTCCTTCCTGCTCCTTCCAATCAATACCCCTCCTGTAGGGTAACCAAAATCCTAATTTCTAACACCATAGATTAGTTCTGCCTGCTTTTGAACTTTATATAAATCATATATTGAAAAAACATAGTTGAGATCATTGTGCACTGGTTTTATTTGTTGTTGTTGTTGTTTTGTTTTTTGAGACAGAATCTTGCTTAATTGCCCAGGCTGGAGTGCAGTGGCACAATCTTGGGTCACTGCAACCTCCGCCTGCCTGGTTCAAACAATTCTTCTGCCTCAGCCACACCAGTAGCTGGGATTACAGGCATGTGTCACCACACCTGGCAAGTTTTTGTAATTTTAGTAGAGATAGGGTTTGGACATGTTGGCCAGGCTGGTCTCCTGGCCTCAAGTGATCCGTCTGCCTTGATCTCCCAAAGTGCTGAGATTACAGGCATGAGCCACTGTGCCCCGCCTGCTTGTTTTATTTCAAATGATGGTATGAATCTTTTCTGTTTTATTGATTGATTGATTAGGAGCAGAGGTTTAATAGGCAGAAGATAAGAGAAACAGAAACGAGAAACAGCTCTCTCCCTAGAGAGCAAGGGGTCTCCCAGTGGAAAAGACCAGCTGTCAGCAGATATGCTGGATTTTATAGTCAGGTTTGAGGAGCCGGTATCTGATTTACATAGGGTAAAACTTCCCGCACATTGCATACACAGAGGGGATAAGAGATATGACAGTCATGGACGGGAAAGGAGGAAATTACCATAGGAAAGTTGAATATTCTGTTGCCGACACCCCATTGGGCGGTAGGAGGCTGGGGTCAGTCCAGAATGCTTTGGATAAACCCGGGGATAGCCCCAGCCAGAAATCTTCAGTTGCTCCAGGACTTCTTCCAACCCCAAGTGATGGCTAAGTCCTCCGTGAAAGGAAGCTGGTTCAAACACGGCCAACGTGCCCAGCAACCCATGCGTGCTGGGGGATTCTCCATGTTCTCCCCAGCAAGCCTGTCCCCCAAGTCTTGTAAGACTGGCAGCCATGCTAATAGTTTTAAATGGCTGAAGGGGGCCCAGTATTTGGCTTGATTTAGTTTTAAAATGGGGGCCGAGAGCCTCAAATTGAAAGGACAGAGTTGGCGCTGGGCGCAGTGGCTCACACCTGAATCCCAGCACTTTGGGAGGCCAAGGTGGGTGGATCACGAGGTCAAGAGATAGAGACCAGCCTGGCCAACATGGTGAAACCCCATCTCCACTAAAAATACAAATTAGTTAGGCGTGGTGGTGCATGCCTGTAGTCCCAGCTACTTGGGAGGCTGAGGTAGGAGAATTGATTGAATCCTGGAGATGGAGGTTGTAGTGAGTCAAGATTGTGCCACTGCACTCCAGGCTGGGCAACAAGAGTGAAACTCCGTCTCAAAAAATAATACAATAAAAAAAAAAAAAAGAAAAGAAAAAAAGGAAAGGAAAGGACAGAGTTGGAGTCTGCTCTTCTACTCAACGTTTTGATGAATATTCTACCTTGGTATCCCGGACGAGGTACCCATTATGAAGTGGCTATGTTGCCTGGAGTATATACCCTGGGGTTCATTGTCTCATACCAGGAAAATTTAGGACACAGACACATGCAAGGAGTTTAGGAGCAGAGGTTTAACAGACAGAAGAGAAGAGAAAGAGAAATGAGAAACAGCTCTGTCTATAAGAGAGAGAGGGGTCCCCAAGCAGAAAATACCCTGTTTTCTTTCTTTTCTTTTGAGATGGTCGCCAGGCTGGAGAGCAGTGGTGCGGTCTCGGCTCACTGCAATCTCCACCTCCTGGGTTCAGGCGATTCTCCTGCCTCAGCCTCTCGAGTAGCTGGGACTACAGGTGCGTGCTACCACCCCCACTCTCAGGCATGAGCTAAAGCTGCAGTCCACAGGTGGAATTTCTTCAAAGAAACTTCAGTTCTACTTGTCAGGCCTTTCACATTATTGAATCAGGCCCAAGAATTATCTGGGATAATTTTCTTTACATAAAGCCAACTGATTATGTTAATAGATGTTAATCACTTCTGTAAAATGCCTTCACAGACACACCCAGGATAGTATACGATTGAATAACTGGGGACTGTAGCCTTGCTAAATTGACACATGAAACTGACCATCACAACTATTCCAATAATGTTTGGTTTATTAAAAGAGCCATTCTTTCCCTCATTGCTCTGCGGTTGCTGCCTTCAACGTTAACCATGTAAATTATCTTAGTCTGGGGATCTGTTTCTAGGATCTCCACTGGCCCATTCAATTATCCTCTCCCAATACCAGACTTTATCAATCTTTTTATCTTTTACAGTAAGTCTAAACATGTGGGAGAGTCCTTCCATGCAATCTTAATATTTTCAAATATATTGTATAAGCTATTTTGAAGAATAATATGCATATTCTCATGTATTATATACCGAATTTTGACACATGAGAGGGCATTCCCATTTTAACATGGCTATCTGGTTGACTCATTTTTATGTGATCCTTGGATTTAAACTTCTATTATCATTATTATGCATATATTATAAACTTTTTCTTAGTCTGAAAAAATTGAGATCTGGGCATATATATTTGCATAAGTAAAATTGTACAAGCATATATACTACTATGGCACATATATACTTCACTTAAATAATAAATTCTAGGCAAGATTAAATCCCGCAGCTCAGTGTATGTTCTTTTGACAGTTTATCTTAGAATGATTTTCGGTAGCTGGGTGCAGTGGCTCACGCCTGTAATCCCAGTGCTTTGGGAGGCCGAGGCGGGCGGGTCACTTGAGGCCAGGAGTTTGAGACCAGCCTGGCCAACATGGCGAAATCCTGTTTCTACTAGAAATACAAAAATTAGCCAGGCATAGTGGTGAGCGCCTGTAGTCCCAGCTACTTGGAGGCTGAGGCATGAGAATTGCTTGAACTCGGGTGGTAGAGGTTGCAGTGAGCCGAGATCGCACCACTGCACTCCAGCCTGGGTGACAGAGTGAGACGCTGTCTCAAAAAAAAAAAAAGTATGAGATTCAGTAAAGTTATTAAAACTAATGAATATTTAGCAGTGGCAGTAATATTATTATTGTAGTTTCAGTTTATAATTGAGATGCTTTTTTTCTGTTTTTTATATTTGTGATAAGGAATGTAAACAGTAAGATATTCGTTCATTCATACTAATTTGCTAAATTCTTGGTGATTTTTTGACTCAATATTTAAATTAATTTTCATTTCTTTAAAGTCAACCTTTAAATCATTTTCTATTATCCATCTTTTAAGTTTCTAAGCCATTTTAATAGAAGAGTAGCTTAAGATTGTGAAGTGAACTGGTGAAGAAAAACTATTACCACTTGAAGACACCTGTGTACATCAGGATTATTTTTGATACATTGAATCCTGAAGTTTATATGGAATATAAACTATCAGACCTAA
The DNA here is from genome assembly GCF_001698545.2 of Rhinopithecus bieti. Classification (NCBI taxonomy): domain Eukaryota; kingdom Metazoa; phylum Chordata; class Mammalia; order Primates; family Cercopithecidae; genus Rhinopithecus; species Rhinopithecus bieti. The sequence goes on from NW_016805589.1 coordinate 2,676,785, forward strand.
CTTATAATTTAGAATTGTTTGAGCTCACTAAAACATAAATATAAATTTGAACATAATGTATACTAATAAAATGCTAATCAAATAGTCTTTACTTTGTATTATATATGTATCATATAAGACTTTGAAAAAAGATCTCCTGCCAAAATCATTATACAACTACTGTATTAGTAAAACTAGTATTACTGAAGTAGATAAGATCCATATACACTAGCTTATTATTGTTTTAAAATAACCTAAGAAATACCCAATCATTGTAAAAAAGTTAGGAAATTGTAAAGGATTAAAACCTCTAGAGAGATTCTGCCATTCAGAAATAAACACTATTAACATTGTTAGGTATCTCCTTCCAGATGCTTTGTGCATGTGTACGTGTGTGTGTGTGTATGTGTGTGTGTCTATGAAGACAGTATAACATGGTGGTTAAAATCATGGACTCTGGATCCAGTCTTTTTGGATTTGAATCACAATTTTGCCACTTACCAGTTTTGGGATCTTGGGAAAGTTCACTTTTTTTTTTTTTTTTTTTTTTTGAGGCGGAGTCTCGCTCTGTCGCCCGGGCTGGAGTGCAGTGGCCTGATCTCAGCTCACTGCAAGCTCTGCCTCCCGGGTTTACGCCATTCTCCTGCCTCAGCCTCCCGAGTAGCTGGGACTACAGGCGCCCGCCACCTCGCCCAGCTAGTTTTTTTTGTATTTTAGTAGAGACGGGGTTTCACCGTGTTAGCCAGGATGGTCTCGATCTCCTGACCTCGTGATCCGCCCGTCTCGGCCTCCCAAAGTGCTGGGATTACAGGCTTGAGCCACCGCGCCCGGCCTAGTTCACTTTTCAATGCCTCGTTTTCTTCACCCATAAAATGGGGATTATAAAAGTACCTATTTCAAGTGGTGTTGTGAACATTAAATGTAAAGCACTATACTGAATAGTCCCTGGAACATAATCAAGATTCTATAAAATTAGTGATTATATATTATATAATGTATGTATAGACCTACATTGAAAAAAATTGTTCATATATATACATATACATACATATACACACACACACTGTGGTCATATATAGGCTAGATTTTTTAATTGCCTTCATAAAAATCAATTTTATTGAAGTATAATTTACATGTGATATGATGTGCCCATTTTAAGCAAACAGTTTAATGAATATATACACTCCTGTAACTACCGCAGTCACAATCAGGAAAGGCATTTCTATTATCCCCGCAAATTCCCTCCTACATAGTGTCCCAGTCAACATCTATCTACCCTTAACCCCTGGCCCTAGGCAACCACTGATCCCCTTTCTGTGACTGTAGATTGGTTTACCTTTTTAGGATTCCAAATAAATAGAATCATACAAAGTGTGCTCTTTTGTGTCTGTTTTCTTTCAACAGTTCTTGAGATTCTTCCTTGTTGTTGCATGTATCACTCTTTTTTTTATCACAGTAGTATTTTATTTTATGAATACACTATAATTTCCTTATCTATACACTGTTAATGAACATTTAGTTCTCAATTTTTGACTACTATGAAAAAAGCTGCTATGAACATTTTAATAACATTTTATGTTATTTTATGAACATTTATTCTTAAATTTAGATACTGTAAACAGAGAAACCTAGTAGTAACTTGCCTTGTTGGAGAGTGGGGTGGGCCAAATTCAGGAGTCCAGTGTGGCAGTGTCACAGAACAGGACCAGGTCCTAAAGTGCCACATCTATCTTTGATGAGAATGGCTTGCTTTGATGAGAATGGCTTACTTTGATGAGAATGGCCTACTGCAGCCCCATCAGCGAAGAAGAAGACTGTTTTAATGGTTGTCATTCCATTTATTGTACTGGACATTTTGAGTCAGAGGAAAGGTGCCTCTTCTAGTTTCACGTGCAGTTTACATGAAGCTAAAGCTGATTCAGGATGGATTTTTATGGATGATAGCAATGGCTAACATTTTTAAACATTCAGGATGCTGACCATTTCCCATGTTGTATTACTGAATTCTCATAACAACATTGTGAAGTAGGAACTGTTGTTTCCCCAGTTAGAAAACCTGAGGCCTGGAGAAGTTAGGCAACTTACCCAAGGTTATATATCCAGTAAGGAGAGTCAGCATTGAAACACATTTGAACCAAGGTTTGTCTTTCTTTTCTTTCTTTTCTTTCTTTTTTCTTTCTTTCTTTCTTTCTTTCTTTCTTTCTTTCTTTCTTTCTTTCTTTCTTTCTTTCTTTTTTCTTTCTTTCTTTCTTTCTTTCTTTCTTTCTTTCTTTCTTTCTTTCTTTCTTTCTTTCTTTTTCTTTCTTTCTTTCTTTCTTTCTTTCTTTCTCTTTCTTTCTTTCTTTCTTTCTTTCTTTCTTTCTTTTTCTTTCTTCCTTCCTTCCTTGCCTTCTTCCATTCCCCTTCCTTCCTTCCCTTCTTCCATTCCCCTTCCTTCCTTCCTTCCTTCCTTCCTTCCTTCCTTCCTTCCTTCCTTCCCTTCTTCCTTCCATTTCTCTCTCTTTCTTTCTCTGTTTTCTTTCTTTTCTTTTCTCCTTCCTTCCTTCCTTCCTTCCTTCCTTCCTTCCTTCCTTCCTTCCTTCCTTCCTTCCTTCCTTCCTTCCTTCCTCTCTTTCTTTCTCTCTCTTTTTGCCTTCCTTCCTTCCTTCCTTCCTTCCTTTCTCTCTCTCTCTCTCTCTCTCTTTCTTTCTCTCTCTCTCTTTCTCTCCTTTCTTTCCTCTCTCTTTCTTTCTTTCCTTCCTTTCCTTTTCTTCTCTTCTCTTTTCTTTTCTCTCTCTCTCTTTCTCGGTTTTCAGATGTCTCACTCTGTCNTCTTTCTTTTCTTTCTTCCTTCCTTCCTTGCCTTCTTCCATTCCCCTTCCTTCCTTCCCTTCTTCCATTCCCCTTCCTTCCTTCCTTCCTTCCTTCCTTCCTTCCTTCCTTCCTTCCTTCCTTCCTTCCTTCCTTCCTTTCTTTCTCTTTCTTTCTCTCTCTTTTTGCCTTCCTTCCTTCCTTCCTTCCTTCCTTTCTCTCTCTCTCTCTCTCTCTCTCTTTCTTTCTCTCTCTCTCTTTCTCTCCTTTCTTTCCTCTCTCTTTCTTTCTTTCCTTCCTTTCCTTTTCTTCTCTTCTCTTTTCTTTTCTCTCTCTCTCTTTCTCGGTTTTCAGATGTCTCACTCTGTCACCCAGGCTGGAGTGCAGTGGCGCTATTTCAGTTCACTGTAACCTCTGCCTCCCGGGACTAAAGCAATCCTCCCACCTCTGCCTCCCGAGTAGCTTGGGCCACAGGCGTGCATCACTATGCCTGGCTAATTTTTTTGTATTTTTGGTAGAGACAGAGTTTCGCCCTGTTGCTTGGGCTGGTCTTGAACTCCTGAGCTCGAGTGATCCGCCCTCCTGGGCCTCCCAAAGTGCTGGGTTTACAGGCGTGAGCTACCACGCTTAGCCCTTTTCCTATGCTCTTAACTACAAATTACACTCCACATAGTTCCTGACTCACACTACTTGCTAAGTAATATTAATGGCGGTCTATGCTTAATTGCTGATAGTTTTCTGATAAAGTCATTTTGGGTAGACTCAACTTACTCTACCTTTAATTATGTTGAACTAAAATCAAAAGCAGGTCTTTCCCCCCCTGTCTGCTCCCCCCAGCAAATCCTTCTAAAACAGCACAGATTATATTGTAGATCCAGCCATTCATCATTTCATCCATGTCTTCATCAGATATTTACTGAATGCTTTGTAGTAGACACTGTGATTGAATCTGAAATATCCCTTCTACCTCTAGAGAATTAGCATTTTTAGCCAATGATGATAAATCTGCTCTCCCTTGTCACTGATTGGTTGAGGGGTGGGCAGACCCTAGCCTGTTTGGGCCAATGAGAGGTGAGTACAGGACTGTCAGGATCTTCCGGGAAGAAGCGCTACCTCCACCGCGGTCAAGCTGGTCTCTCCATCTTGCAGCCCGAGGGAGGCCTGACTTGGTGTGAAGCTGCGGTCTGCAGAGTGGAAGGCTGCAAGAACCTGGTTTGGAGTCTCACCTTCTGCATCTCCAGTTAATACGAGGTACAGTTTTCCTTTTTTTCATTGCTTAGGCTGATTTGAGTGGAGTTTCTAATACTTGCAGCCCAGTTTCTGAGATTCCGCCATGGTAAGTACCTGCCCAGGTGCCGCAGGGCGTCTCTCTCTCCCTGGAGAGGCAGGTGCTCAGCAGCACCTGGGCCTGCTCGGTTATGGCTCTCGACAGGCACTCATATTACCCACCTCCCGTGCTTGAATGTAGGCTCCCTGTGGACAAGGACACCTCCCAATTTATTTTGGGATCCCCAGGGCCAGCCTCGCAGGATGCATGTGGTGGACAGCTGCTGCGGATGGATGAAGGGAATCATTATGGGGGGGTTGTGTGTACCTTTCCTCGGAAATAACTGAAAGTTCCGGGCGGGGATTTACATGTTTGCGTATCTACTCTCCGTGCCAGGTGTTTTACACATACGTAAATTCATTTCTTCCTTGTAGCAATCCCAAGAGCCAGCCACAGCAGCAATTCCATGTTTTATAGATGAAGAGCCCGAAGCTTTCATCTAGAGATGAATTAACACTTATTTAAGGTCCCACAACTAGTAAGTGTGCCAGGAAATGCTTAAGAATAGAGCTTGAAAAATCCCTTTAATGATTCTCTCCCTCTACCATTTATGTAAGTATATCTGTATGAGATAGATGGGTAACATTTTCTTCAATTCTGGCTTACAGTGGCTTAGGGTCATTATTTGAGATACTGGTTTTCATCAATGAATTAAATGTTTGGACTAACACAAAATTTCCCCCCAGCTTTACTGAGATATAATTGACAAAATTGTATGTATGTAAGTTGTGCAACATGGTGCTTTGATATATATATATATGTGTGAAATGATTACCATAATCAAGTTAGTGAATACATCCATCACTTCACAAAGTTACCTTTTTTGTGTGGCAAATAAAAAAGGTAACTTTCTGATCTTTGTTGGCAGATTTCAAGTATACAATACAGCATAATTAGTTTTAGTCGCCATGTTGTACACTGGATTCCCAGAACATACCCATCTTATAGCTGACGGTGTGTATTCCTTCACCAGCACCTCCTGTTTCCCCTACCTCCTAGCCCCAGGAAACACCGTTCTACTACTCTGTTTCTGTGAGTCTGACTTTTTTTTAGATCTCATAGATAAGTGTGACTATGTGGTATTTGTCTGTCTGTGCCTGGCTTATTTAGCATAATGTCCTCCAAGTTTATTCATGTTGTTGCAAATGACAGGATTTCTTTCTTTTTTTATGACTGAATAGTATCCCATATCTAGATATCCCATATGTAGATATCTCTATATATCTATCTATATATAGATAATACACACACTACATTTCTTTGTCCATTATGTGTCCAAAGACACTTAGATCGTTTCCCCGTCTTGGCAATTGTGAGTAATGCTGCAGTGAACGTGGGAGTGCAGATGTCTCTTTGAGATACTGATTTTGTTACCTTGAGGTGTATATCCAGAAGTGGGGTTGCTGGATCATATGGTAGTTCTATTTTCAATTTTTTGAGGAATCTCCCATAGCATTTCCTATAATGGCTGTACTCATCAAACATTAAGAGATATTATTGATATCTTGAAATTAGATGTTAATCACTGTGCTAAGTTCTGAGTGTACATGAGCAACACAAAAGTAGGCCTTGGCTTTCAAGCACACACATCTATGGTGTCACGAACCTGGCTTGAGTGTGTGTTGACCCTTACAGCCCCTGCTAACATCCTAGAATTTTGGATTTGGAGTGTGAACAGTAAAGTTGCACTCATTTTCTTTAAAGATAGAATGCTAAAAACTGTTATCAGTGAATTTTAGCGTTCTGGTTAGTTGGCCCTTTGTTGAGCTTCATTATAATTGAGATTTTTCAGCTTTTTTCCAGACAATTGCACATCATTGATGATATTTACTGTCTTTGAGGCAGATTTCTGCCCATATTCCCATAATTGGCAGGGGGAAACAAAAAATCCTTTTAGGATTATATTTAATGCAATGCCTTATTCCCATGTCATAGATACAGAGCAGAATCTCTTATAAAACACCTCACTCTCCAGAAACTTCAGCATGTTCTAGATACGTTTGTACTCAGGGTACAAAGTAATGCTGAGACGTTTTTGCTGTGCTCCTAAAGGCAAAACATGGATCTGGCTAGAGCAAGGAGTGCTTGTGAAAAATGTTTTCTCAGCTCTGTACTGTATATTTTTTGATAAACTGTTTTTTTTAATAAATTCTTGGGACACATCAACCATGAAAGAGGTTGCAGCACATCCAACCTTTCACCTGAGTCCCTGGTGGTTTTGTATGTTAGAGGTGGTATATTAGCTTTCTAGTTCCTGCTCACAATTTGATAGTGCATTTTTTGGACTCTGCCACAAAGAGGTATGTAAACTGTGGCCTACTGTATTTAAGTAGGAAGCAGCTAAACTGTTCATGGCCTGCCGGTCACAAAGATGATGCCATGTTTAATCCGTTCCATCACCCTGCTCTGACACACTGTGTTTTTAAAAATTGAGATATGATTCACCCTTTCAAAGTGTAATTCAGTGATTTTTACTATATTCACAAAGTTGTACAACCATCAACACCTAATTCCGGAACATTTTCATCACTTGAAAAAGAAACCTTGTACCCGTTGCCAGTCACTCCCCATTTCCCCACTTCCCTTTGCTTTTGGTAGCCACTAATCTACTTTCTCTCCTATGGATTTGCCTATTTTGAACATCTCATATAAATGGAATCACGCAGCATGTGGTCTTTTGTAACTGATTTCTTCTGTTTAGCAATGTTTTCAAGGATCATCCATGTCGTTGCATTTAATAGTATCTCATTCTTATTCATGGCTGAGTAATATTCCACTGTATGCATAGGCCACATTTTATTTATCCATTCATCAATTGATGAATATTTGGGTTGTTTCCACCCTTGACTCTTGTGAATATAGTAATTCCCCCTTCATCTATGGGGGATACATCCCAAGACCCCCAGTGGATTCCTGAAACTGCAGATAGTACTGAACCCCATTGTGATAGTCCATCTGGTAACCAAGATGGCTACTAACTGACTAATAGGTGAGTAGTGTATATATAGCATGGATACACTGGACAAAGGGATGACTCATGTTCTGGACAGGACAGTGGGATTTCATCGTGCTACTCAGAATGGTGCATGATGTAAAATTTACAAATTGTTTATTTCTGGAATTTTATTATTTTTAAACTGTGATTGACTGTGGGTAACTGAGACTGTGAAAAGTGAAACCACAGATGAGGGGGACTGCTGCAGTGCTGTTATGAACATTCCTGCACAAGGTTTTGTGTGATTTATGTGTGATTATGCATAAGTTTTGTGTGTTTTCAGTTCTCTTGGGTATGTATCTAGGAGTGGATTGCTGGTTTATATGGTAACTGTGTGTTTAACTTTTTGAGGAAATGTTGTTTTCCATGGTGGATGTACCATTTATATTCCCAGTAATGTACAGGGATTCCAGTTTCTCAGTATTCTTGCCAATACTTGTTATAGTTTGTCTTTTTACTTATAAATTTCCTAGTGGATGGTGACACACTATATTTTGCTGAAAGAAATGTGTAATCATTGTATTTTCACGTTTTCAGCCTTAAAATCCTATTCCATGCAAAAATAATCATTTTCTCTAAATCTTTATCTTTTACCTATTGAAGACTATCATTGGAATAATTCAGTTATGTTATTTACTTGAACTTATAGGCTAATCATTGAAAATCCTTAATTATGACTTGAGATTTTGCCAGCTCTGAGGTGGGTTTTATTGAAAATTTCAACCATATCTAAAAAAACTCATTATTTACATGAAATTTTAAAATTATTTTGAATCACTTGACCATGTTCCCTTGCCCCAGACTATTTCCAGTGCCTCAGACTGTTAAATAATGTTATTGAAACAACTACAAACACAAGAGTTTCAAAGTCATTACTAAACATTGCAGAAGAAATATTTGCTTCCTTGCTTTATAAGTCACCCTGGCCAATGCCTTTGAAGATATTTTCAAATTGTTTACTGGCATTGTGCATTAAACTCTTTCTTCAGTGTAGGCTCTGTGAGCCAGAAAAATAGTAACTTTTTTCTTTGTTAATACTAAACTTTATGTTGACCATTATGATTCACAAACTTTTGCCATTATGTTATCTCCTTGTGGTGGTTACATTATCCCTTTGAAGACAGATATTAATATTTTTCTTATATATATGAAAAATAGAAAGATTAACAATTGCCCAAGGATTCGCAACTAACAAGTTGCCCATGTAGGCTTTCTGTTTCATTTCTCATGATTTTTTTTTCCCTCACAACTGTGAACCCCAGATATCGGAGACAAGTCTCAGTTAATTTAGAAAGATTATTTTGCCAAGGCCTGTGACACAGCCTCGGGACGTCCTGACCACGTGTGCCCAAGGTGGTCAGAGTACAGTTGGTTTTGTACATTTTAGGGAGACATGAGACATCAATAAACACATGTAAGATGAACATTGGTTCAGTCTGGGAAAGGTGGGACAACTCCCAAGTGGGGAGGGGGCTTCCAGGTCATAGGTAGATAAGTGACAAATGGTTGCATTCTTTTGAGTTTCTGATTAGCCTCTCCAAAGGAGGCAATCAGATATGCATTGATCTGTGTGAGCAGAGATGACTTTGATTAGAATGAGAGGCAGGTTTGCCCTAAGCAGTTCCCAGCTTGACTTTTCCCTTTAGCTTAGTGATTTTGGGGTCCCAATATTTATTTTCCTTTTACAAAGCACTCTCTTCTAAATGTAGAATTCTGTCATAACAAATATAAAAATGGTGGTATTAATACAATTCTCAATAGTTGCTCTTACTGCTTTAGTGATATGAAGAAACAAAAATTTAAGTTAATAATAGAGTCTCAGTAACATCTGCATTTACAAGTCTCTGGTCTACCAAAATACCCATTCACTTAGAATAGTGCTAGGCCCTGGAGAAACCCCTGGGTCAAGACATGGCGCTGGCTGGGTGTTGTGGCTCACACCTAGCACTTTGGGAGGCTGAGGTGGGCGGATTGCTGGAGCCCAGGAGTTCAAGACCAGCCTGGGCAATGAAACCTTGTCTCTACAAAAATACAAAAATTAGCTGTGAGTGGTGGCATGCACCTGTAGTCCCAGCTACTTGGGAGGCAGAGGCAGGAGGATCATTTGAGCCTAGGAGGTGGAGGTTGCAGTGAGCTGAGATTGTGCTATGGCACTCCAGCCTGGGTGACAGAGTAAGACCCTGTCTCAAAAAAAAGAAAAAAAAAAAAAAAAAAAAAAGATATGGCCCTGTTCTTGAGAAGATCTCACTTTAGGGAATGTGGACAAGTCAATTGACTGTAACGTGTGTGCTGGATGCTGTAAAGGAGGTGTGTCTTGTGGTATACAGGGGAGGGAATGGGCCCTGGAAAAGCCTTCCCTGAGATGATGTGTATAGAAGAACCGGATCAGAGAATGGCAGTTCAGGTGGGGGCAGCTCTATGAGCTGAATGGTATGGAGGACCAGAGGAGATGTCAAGTGGAAATTTCAAGTGGTCTGAATGATGCAAACTTGGGGTGTATTTGCATGTATTGAGTTAAAAGTTTGTGTTGGGGAAGATGGAACAGAAAATAGGCCTGAAGAGGTAAGTTAAGACTAATTTGAGAAGGGCCTTGCCAAATGTCTTTGGTTTTTTATTCAATCTATGGAAAAGCATCAGAGGCTTTTGAATGGGAGACCTGCATGATTAGATTTGATTTAGAAAGAAAATGGAAAGTAGTGGTGAGGATGGTTTGTGGTGCAGTGAGACAAGAATCAGGACGATTGGCTGAAGGTTTTCGCTGTAATTCAGGTGAGGAATATAAGGACCTGTATGGCAGAGCTAGTGGTACTTTAAAAAAAGACAGGTATTCCAGGTTTTTTAGCTGGAAAGTAGAATTTTCATATGTTAGTGATGGTCACAGTTCGTAACCTGAGAATGTTTATTTGAACTCTTTTCTAGTGCCTAATATTCTTTACTAAATAAGGATATTTAAGTCTGTGACTTACTGATTGTTTTCTAAAGGCGGTATTTGTTGGCTTACGGAAGTTGCAGATTGCCTTACAGAGAACTTTGATTCTGCACGTTGAAGAGTTTTTTTGTATTTGTTTTTAAACTTCAAATTTATTGAGACCTAATTGACATACAGTAAAATTCACCCTATTTAGTGTAGAGTTCGGAGTTTTGACAAACCTGTATCCTCAAGTATGTAACTACCACAACAATCAAGGTATCACCCTATAAAGTTCTTTCCTGTGCCTTTGTAGTCAGCTCCCTTCTCTAACCCCCAGCCCCTGGCAACCCCTGATGTGATTTCTGTTCCTATGGATTTGCCCTTATTTACATAATATCACATCGATGGAATCATACAGTATGAAACCTTTTGTGTCTGACTTCTTTCACTTAGCATAGTACATGTGAGATTCATTCATGTTAATGCATGTATCAGTTATTCATGTTGACTACTGAGTAGTATTTCCTTATAGGAATATACCACAAATTATTTATCTTTTCATTTGTTGATGGACATTTGTATTGTGTCCACTTTTTAACTGTTGTAAGTAAAGCTGCTATGAACATTCATGTACAAATGAACACATCTTTACATGGACATATAATACTCTTGGGTTAGTACCTAGAGGTTGAAAGTCTAGATCATATGGTAGATGTATATTTAACTTTTTAAGAAACCACCATACTGTTTGTCATAGCAGTTGTACCATTGTACATTCTCATCAGTAGTGCATCAGAGTTCCCCTTCTTCCACACCTTCACCAGCACTTGGTATGGTCGGTCTTTTAAATTTAGCATTGTAATAGATACATAGTGATATCTCATCGGGTTTAGTTTGTATTTCTCTAATGACTAATAATGATCATCTTTTTATGTGCCTGTTCTCTATCTGTATTTCTTCCTTGGTGAAGAATCTATTCAAATATTTTGCCCATTTTTATGGGGTGAGGATTTTTTTTTCTTATTGTTGAGCTTTGAGAGTTCTTTATGTATTCCAGACACAAGGTTTTTTTAAAAATCAGATTTATACTTTGCAAATATTTTTCTCACAATTTTTGGCTTGTCTTTTCATTCCCATAAAATTGTCTTTTGAAGAGTAGATATTTTAAACTTTGATGAAGTCCAGTTTATAAATTTTTTTAATGAATTATGTTTTTAGTGTCATGTCTAAGCAATTTTTGCCTAACCCAAGGTCACAAAGATTTTCTCCATTGATTTCTTCACCAGTTTTATAGTTTTAGATTTTACATTCACGTCTTTTTTCCATTTTGAGTTCATTTTTGTATATGATGTGATCTACGGATCCAGGTTCATTTTTAAAAACATAATTAGCCAATTCTCACAGCACATTGGTTAAAAAAAGGTTATTCTTTATTGCACTGCCTTTTTAAGACTATTCTTTAAAGAGAGGTTTTAGGTTCACAGCAAAATTAGGAGGAAGGTGCAGAGATTTCCCGTATACTCCCCGCCCCACAAATGTGTAGCCTCTCCATTATCATCTCTCCATGAGAGAGAGAGATTTATTACAATTCACGAACATATATTGATACATCATTATCACCCAAAGTCCATAGTTTACATTAGGGTTCATTCTTGGTATTGGACATTCTTTATATTTAGACAAATGTGTGATGGTTTGTATCTACCACTGTAATATCATAGAGTATTTTCACTGCCCTAAGAATTATCTGTGCCTTATATGTTTATCCCTTCCTCCTGTCTAACTCCTGGCAACTATTGATGTTTATTTTATTTTATTTTTTTACTGTCGTCATAGTTTTGCCTTTTACAGAAAGTTGTATAGTTGGAATCATGCAAGGATATAGCTTTTTCAGATTGGCTTCTTTCACTTACTAATGTATATTTAAGGTTCTGCCATGTGTTTTCATGGCTTGATAGTTCATTTCTTTTTAGTGCTGAATAATATTCCATTGTCTGGATATACCACAGTTTATCCATTCACCTACTGAGTGACATCTTGGTTGCTTCCAAGTTTTATTAATTATGAATAATGCTGCTATAAACATCCCTGTGGATGTTTTTGTGTGGACATAAGTTTTCAGCTCCTTTGGGTAAATACCAAGGGATGCAATTGCTAGACCATATGGTAAAAGTATGTTTAATTTTGTAAGAAACCACCAAAGTGCCTTACAAAATGGCTGTCCCATTTTGCATTCCCTCCAGCAGTGAATGAAAGTTCGTTTTGTTCCACATGCTTGTCAGCAGTTGGTGTTGTCAGTGTTCTGGCTTTTGGCCATTCTAATGGGTGTGTAGTGTTGGCTCATTATTGTGATTTTCACTTCCCTGATGACATAGAATGTGAAGCATCTTTTCATTTGCTTATTTGCCATTTATATATCTTTTTTGGTGAGCTGCCTGTTTAAGTTCTTTGGCCCATATTTCACTTAGGGGGTTTGTTTTCTTATTGTTGAGTTTTAAGAGTTCTTTCTGAGTTTTGGATAACAGCCTTTTATCAGGTGTGTCTTTTTCAGCTATTTTCGTTCGGTCATTGGCTTGTCTTTTCATTCTCTTGACATTGTCTTTTGCAGAGCAGAAATTTTCAATTTTAATGAAGTCCAGCTTATCGATTCTTTCTTTCATGGATTGTGCCTTTGGTATTTGTATCTTTTGGAATTTCTCCTATATTATCTTCTAGGAGTTTTATACTTTTGCATTTTACACTTAGGTTTATTAATTTTGAATTAATTCTTGTGAAGGGCATAGAGTCTGTGTCTAGGTTCAGTTTTTGCGTGTGATGGCCAGTTGTTCCAGCGCCAGTTGAAAATTCTTTGCTGCATTGAATTGCCTTTGTTCCTTTGTCAAAGACCAGTTGACTGTATTTATATAGGTCTATTTATGGGCTCTCTATTCTGTTCCATTGACTATTTGTCTATTGCTAATATCACACTATTTTGATTACTGTAACCTCATGGTAAGTCCTGAAGTCAGGTAGTGTCAGTCTTCTGGCTTTGTTCTTAGTCCTGAAGTCAGGTAGTGTCAGTCTTCTGGCTTTGTTCTTCTCCTTCAGTGTGGGGTTGTCTATTTTGGGTCTTTTCCTTTTCCATATAAACTTTAGAGTTGTTTTGTTGATATCCACAACATAACATTTCTGGGATTTTGATTAGGATTGCATTGAATCCGTAGATCAAGTTGGGAAGAACTACTATCTTGACAATACTGAGTCTTCCTATCCATGAGCATGTAATATCTCTCCATTAATTTAGTTATTTTTTGACTTCTTTCATCAGAGTTTTGTAATTTTAATTGTATAGATCTTGTGCTTTTTTGTAGATTAATACCTATTTTTGGTATTAATGTTATTTTTGGAGGTGCTAATGTCAGTGGGGTTGTGTTTTAATTTATAATTCCACTTATTCATTATGAATGTATAGGGAAGTGATTAACTTTCATGTATTTACTTTGTATCCTGCAACCTTATTGTAAGTGATTTTAGGAGTTCTTTTGTCAGTTCTTTCAGATTTTTTACATAAATCATGCCATCTGTGAACAAAGACAATTTTATTTCTTCCTTCCTAATATATATATGTATTTAAATCTTACTGCAAATTAGCTGGGAATTCAAGCACAGTGTTGAAAAGGAGTGGTTTGAAAGGCAACATTCTTGCCTTGTTCTTGATCTTACTGGGAAAGCTTCTCATTTCTCACCATTAAGTATAATGCTAGCTATAGGTTTTTTGGTATATATATATATATATATATATATATATATATCCAAGTAGAGAA
>NW_016805589.1:2692390-2694330 GCF_001698545.2 Rhinopithecus bieti
TATATATATATATATATATATATATCCAAGTAGAGAAAGTTCCCCTCTATTCCTAGTTTACTAAGAGGTTTATCATAGATGGGTGTTGGATTTTTTTTTTTTTCAAGTACTTTTTCTGCATCTATTGATAGGATCATGTAATTTTTCTTCCTTAGCCTGCTGATGTGATGGATTACATTAATTGGTTTTTGAATGTTGAAACTTGCATGCTTGGGGTAAACCTCAGTTGGTTGTAGTATATAATTCTTTTTTGGATTTGATTTGCTAATATTTTTTTGAGGATTTTTGCATCTGTGTTTATGAGGGATATTTGTAGTTTTCTTGTGCTATCTTTGGTTTTGGTATTGGGGTTATGCTGGCCTCATAGAATGAATTAGGAAGTATTTCCTCTACTTCTGTCTTCTGAAAGAGATTGAGAGACTTGATATAATTTCTCCCTCAAGTGTTTAGCAGAATTCACTAGTGAACCCGTCTGGGCTTGGTGTTCTCTGCTTTGGAAGGTTATTATTGGAAGGTTATTAATTATTGATTCATCTGTTTTTTTCTTGTGTGAATTTTGCAGATTTTATCCTTCAAGAAATTTGTTCATTTCATCTAGGTTATAAACTTTTTGGGCATAGAGTTGTTCACCATATTCCTGATAATCCTTTCAGTGTCTCTGGGATCTGTAGTGCTGTCTCCTCTTTGATTTTTGATGTTGGTAATTTGTGCCCTCTCTCTCTTTTTTCCCCTTAGCTTGGCTAGAGGCTTATCAATTTTATTGGTCTTTTAAAAGAAACAGCTTTTGGTTTCATTGATTTTTTTTCTATTAATTTTCTGTTTTTGATTTTATTGATTATCCTCTAATTTTTTTTATTGCTCTGCTTTTGCTTACTTTGTGTTTTATTTGCTCTTCTACTCATTTCCTAATGTGGAAGCTTAGATGATTGATTTTAGGGCTTTTCTTTTTCTTTTCTAATATATGCATTCAGTGCTCTAAATTTCCATCTAAGTGCTACTTTCATTGCATCCCACAAATTTTAATAAATTGGGTTTTCATTTTCATCCAACCCAAACTATTTTTATTTTATTTTTTGAGATATGGCATCACTCTGTCACCCAGGCTTGAGTACAGTGGCATGATCATGGCTCACTGCAGCCTTGACCTCCCGGGCTTAGGTGATCCTCCCACCTCAGCCTCCCAAGTAGTTGGGACTACAGGAATGTGTCACTGTGCCCAGCTAATTTTTGTATTTTTTTGTAGAGGCTGCGTTTCACCATGTTGCCCAGCTGGTCTCAAACTCCTGAGGTCAAGCCATCAGCTTGCCTTGGTCTCCAAAAGTTCTGGGATTATAGGCATGAGCCACCACACCCAGCCTCAAACTCTTTTAAAATTTCTTTTGAGATGTCTTCTTTGACCCATGAGTTACTTATTAATAGAAGTATGTTGTCTAATCTCAGTGTATTTTGAGATTTCCAGTTATCTTTGTTATTGATTTCTAGTTTAATTCTACTGTGGTCTGAGAGCATACATTGTATGATTTCTCTTCTCTTAAATTTGTTAAGGTATGCTTTATGGCTCAGAATGTGGTCTGTCTTTGGTGAATGTTCCATTTGAGCATAAGACAAATGAATTGCCTTTGTACTTTTGTAAAAAAAATCACTTGTGGCCGGGCGTGGTGGCTCATGCCTGTAATCCCAGCACTTCGGGAGGCCAAGGTGGGAGGATCATGAGGTCAGGAGATCGAGACCATCGTGTCTAACGCGGTGAAACCCTGTCTCTACTAAAAAAAATACAAAAAAATTAGCTGGGCGTGGCAGCGGGCACCTGTAGTCCCAGCTACTCGGGAGGCTGAGAGGCAGGAGAATGGCGTGAACCCAGGAGGTGGAGTTTGCAGTGAGCCGAGATTGCACCACTGCACTCCAGCCTGGGCGGCAGAGCAAGACTCCGTCTCAAAAAA
>NW_016805589.1:2694529-2724946 GCF_001698545.2 Rhinopithecus bieti
GCTCTGTCGCCCGGGCTGGAGTGCAGTGGCTGGATCTCAGCTCACTGCAAGCTCCGCCTCCCGGGTTTACGCCATTCTCCTGCCTCAGCCTCCCGAGTAGCTGGGACTACAGGCGCCCGCCACCTCGCCCGGCTAGTTTTTTGTATTTTTTAGTAGTGACGGGGTTTCACCGTGTTAACCAGGATGGTCTCAATCTCCTGACCTCGTGATCCGCCCGCCTCGGCCTCCCAAAGTGCTGGGATTACAGGCTTGAGCCACCGCGCCCAGCCAATTGACATCTTAATAATACAGTTTCAGCATCCCAAGCTTGAAATCCTAAATACTCCAAAATCCAAAACTTCTTGAGCACCAACATGTTGCTCAAAGGAAGTGCTCTTTGTAGAGCATTTTGGATTTCCAATATTCAGATTTGGGATGTTTCAGCTACTCAGTATAAAGCAAATATTCCAAAATCCTAAAAAATTTGAAATCCAAAACATTTCTCATCCCAGGCATTTTAGATAAGGAATACCCAACCTGTATTAAGTCTTTGAACAATATCTCTCCCTCCATGTATTTAAATCTTGAACTTTCCTCAGCAATATTTTGTAGTAGAGGTTTTAACATTTTGTCAGATTTGTCTCTTAAGTATGTCACATTTTGAAGCTATTGTAAATGCTATTTTAAAATATTAATTTATGATTGTTAGTTGCTAGTATGTAGAAATAAAATTAATTTTTATGTTGATTTGGTATCTCAGGCATCAGAAAACTTTTTCTGTGAAGGATCAGGTAGTAAATATTTTAGGCTTTGCAGGCCATATGGTCTCTATTGCAACTACTTAACTCTCCTTTTTACAGTATGAAAGCAGCATAGACAATATGTTAATAAATGAGTATCTGTGTTTCAAAACATTTTATTTACAGAAACAGAAAGTGAATTGGGTTTGGCTGTAAGTTGTAGTTTGCCACCCTCTGTTGTATCCTGCAACCTTGCTAAGCTTATTTGTTAGTCCTAGTAGCTTTTTAAAAAGTAATAATTTATTGAAGTGAAACTCACCTAACATAAAAGTAACCATTTTAAAGTGATAAATTTAGTGGCATTTAGTATATTCACAGTGTTGTACAACCACCACCACCTTTGTCTGGTTCTAAAACATTTCCATCACTCCAAAGTAAAACCCCTTACCCATTAGCAGTTTCTCCCCATTCCATTCCCTTCTTCTGCCAGCCCCCGGCAACCAGCAATCTACATTCTGTATCTATAGATTTATGTAATCTATATATGTCATATAAATGGAATTATACTATATGTGACTTTTTGCATCTGGCTGCTTTTACTATGCTTAATGCTTTGGAGTTTCACTGATGCTGTAGCATAAATCAGTACTTCATTCCTTTTTGTGGCTGAATATTTCATTGTTTATATATACTATGATTTATCTGTCATTCCTTTATGGAGACATTTGGACTGTTTTCACCTTTTGGTTGTTGTGAATGCTGCTGCTATGAACGTGTGAACATGTGTTTGCTTGAGTACCTGTTTCCATTCTTGTGGGTATATACCTAGTAGTGGAATTGTGGGATCATATGGTAATTCTGCATTTAACTTTCTTTTTTCTTTTTCGAGACAGGGTCTCACTGTCATCCAGGCAGGAATATGATGGTGTGACTATGGCTCACTGCAGCCTCAGCCTCCCAGGCTCAAATGATGCTTCTACCTCAGCCTCCCAAGTAGCTAGGAAAACAAGCATGTGCCACCACACCCAGTTATTTTTTTTTAAATTTTTTTGTGGAGGTGGGGTCCCACTGTGTTGCCCAGGCTGGTTGTGAACTCCTGGCCTCAAGCAGTCTTCCTACCTTGGCCTCCCAAAATGCAGAGATTACAGGCATGAGCCACCACACCTTTTTGAAGTCTAGTAGTGTTTTTTAATTTTTAAAGATCACATCAGAATTTCTAAATAGATGATCATGTCATCTGTTTTGTTTTACTTCTTTGGTGATGTGGATGCCTTTTATCTTTCTTGCCTGATTGGATTGGCTAGAGCCACTGGTACGATAGTGAATGAAAGTGGTGACAGCAGACCATGTTTTGTTACTGTTCTTAAGAGGAAAGTATCCATGAAGTGTGTATAATGCTGGAAGATGGTTTTTTGTGTGTGATGCCCTTTATTAGGTTGAGGAAGTTCCTTCTATTTCTAGTTTGCTGATTTTTTTAATTGAGAGTGTATGTTAGACTTTGTCAAATGCTTTGTCTGGCATCTTAGTCACATGGATTTTTCTCTTTTCCACTATTGTTAATTGCATTGGTTGATTTGTAAATGCTAAGTCAAACCTATATTCCTGGGATAATCCCTTGGTCATGATGTATCTTCCTTTAATATATTATTATATTCTATTTGCTAAGATTTTGGTTAGAATTTTTGCATTTATGTTCATGAGGGATATTAGTGTGTAATTTTGCTATATTTTGTCTAATCTAGCTATCAGAATAATGCAGATCTCATGGAATTAGTTGAGAAGTATTCCCCCTCTTCAGTTTTTTTGGAAGTTTCTGTAGAATTGGCAAATAACAGAACAGCCTCCCTCAGCCTTATGCATGACTTTGATTAATTAAGAAATGCAGGGTTGGAAATTTGTGTGCAGTTATTGTGTTCATACTGCTGTGTTCATACTGCTCTTCATCATTTGCCTCACTTCTGTACATTATTGGGGATAGCATTAAAAAATTCCCCCTTTCTCTTAGATTTTCATGAGGACTTAAAACACAGCTAACATGTATTGAATGCTTGCTATATGGTAGTTGAGCTAAGCACCTTACATATATTTTTCAGATGTAGAAACAGATATAAAGTGGTTATAGAATTTTCTCAAGATCACAGACTTAGTAAATAACAGAAGCAAGGCTTGAACCCAGATTTGTTTATTCCAAAGTTGTAAGACCACTAAGGTCTTAACAGTTATTAACACTTAGTATTCATATAAGACATTGTTTTTGTATTTAAAGTGAGTAGTCATGTATGTGCTTTGAGTTTTTTTACTTGTCATGTAGGTGATCTAAAGAGATCACATGGTTGCCTTCTCTGGGGATGGGCAGAACATAAAACTAATTAAACATTACAGGGGCATCCATTAATATTAAATGAGCAAGGCTTTGTGCTGCTGAACTCCAGCTCATCCTTTAACACCTAGCACAATGAAGACATCTTCTGACAGGCTTTCCAAAAAAATAGCTGCACTTGTTTGAATGAATTCAAAGCAGTTTGTGCCTGCATTTGATACAACTGAATGGCAATTACACATTTGCTTGGCTGCCTTTCTATATATATTTTTAATACACATTTATTGAGATTTAATTTATATACCATATAAAATCCATCCATTTTAAGTGTAGCATTTATTAAATTTACAGAATTGTGCAACCATTACTACAGTCTAGTGTTAGAACATTTCCGTCACCCCCAAAAGTATCCTCATGTGCCCATTTGCACTTAAACCCTAATGTTATCCCTAGCCATAGGAAACCACTGATGTGCTTTCTTTTTCTGTATAGATTTGCCTTTTCTGGACAGTTCATATAAGTGAAATAATATATGGTCCTTTGTGTCTGGAGTCTTTTAGCCTGATTTTGAGGTTTGTCCATATTATAGCATGCAGCAATATCTCACCTTTTTTTTTTTTTAAAGAGATGAAGTCTCACTCTGCTGCCACAGGCTGGAGTGCTATGACACGATCTTGGCTCACTGCAACCACCACCTCCCGGGTTCAAGCAATTCTTCCACCTCATTCTCCCAAGTAGCTGGGACTACAGGCGTACTACCACGCCCAGCTAATATATATATATATATATGACAATGTTTTGCTCTTTTTGCCCCGGCTGGAGTGCAGTGATGCTATTTCGGCTCACCACAACCTCTGCCTCTTGGGTTCAAGCGATTCTCCTGCTTCAGCCTCCTGAGTAGCTGGGATTACAGGCATGCGCCACCACGCCTGACTAATTTTGTATTTTAGTAGAGACGGGTTTCTCCATGTTGGTCAGGCTGGTCTCGAACTCCCAGCCTCAGGTGATCTGTCCACCTTGGCCTCCCAAAGTGCCGGGATTACAGGCGTAAGCCACTGTGCCCAGACAATTTTTTGTATTTTTTCATAGAGACAGGGTTTCACCATGTTGGCCAGGCTGGTATCGAACTTCTGACCTCAAGTGATCCACTTGCCTTGACCTTCCGAAGTGCTGGGATTACAGATATGAACCAGCGCGCCCAGCCAGCAGTATCTCACTTCTAATGACTGGGTAGTTCTCCACTGTATGCCACGTTTCGTTTATCTGTACATTGGTTGATGGATATTTGAATTGTTTCCACTTTTTGGCTGTTAAGAATAATGCTGCTATGAACATTTGCATACAAGTCATTGTGTGGACACGTTTTCATCTCTTCTGAGTAGATACATAGGGGTAGAATTGCATAGTCATTTGCCTTTCATCTTGAATTCCTTGAGGGCAGGAACCTCTCCTTGGAGTCTTAGTATTGCCTTAATGGTCTTTGAATTGCTTCATCTAGCATGCTTGCCACATAGTAGGTCTTGAAATTGATCAGGAGGTATTTGTGACGTATTCTCATGTTTTGTGAGCCTTTGCTTGTTTTTGTGCACACTGTCCCCCTTGCTATATTGAAAGAGTTTCATTTTTATCTTGATTCTTTGCAATCCTAGCGAACAATTATAGTGGTTTTGGATGACCTAGACTTTTATTTCTAGCAAAACCCCATGTATATACTCATAGTACTTTTAAAACAATGCAACTTTTTAACAAAAATAGAAAAACGTATGCCTTATTTACATTATATACACATTATAACCCTATTGAATATTTTTGGTGAGGGTACATAAGGTGAACAGAATATAAATTGTCTCTTGAGTGGAGTGAAGAAAGTTTTTTGAGTGTCTGATATGGTCTGCACAAACTCTTTTGTTCTGAGACTTAACATGTTTGTAACCAAGTGAAGTAAAAATATTTCCCTAACAAAGTACTGCCTCATTTTAACTAGGAAACAGGAAGCCTAAATAGAGGGAGGCCAGGGTTATTTCACCAGAAAGAAAGTGCTATAAAGTTACCAATACTGTTAAGAATGATTTACTTTCAGTTAAAAGAGATTAGTTGAAATTCTAAAAAGAAAATCACCTTGTGTAAAAGTCTCTGTATTTTCAACTTTTTTTCTACAACCAAAGTCTGGCTCTTGCAAAACTAGGAGCAAATTTTAACTTGCACTGTGGTTTTCATTTATAAACAACTTTCTTCCTTGGTTTGACTGTATCCTATATGCTGTTTATCACTTGAAGAAACGTTTGATTTTCCTGTGGGCATTAGTGAGACAGACTCCCTGTTGTGTATTAGACAAACCAGAGGGCATTCTGTAATCTGTGGGCAACTACTATTGTCCACCATCAACCACCCTAGGGTACAGGACACGTTTTTAAGAGAAGGAAATACAATAGTCCCCCCCCCTTATCTGCAGTTTCACTTTCTGTGGTTTCATTTACCCTCAGTGTAGTATGATTTTTTGAGAGATCACATTCACGTAACTTTTATTACAGTATATTGTTGTAATTGAGTTGTTAATCTCATGCTGCATCTAATTTGTAAATTAACTTTATCATAGGTATGTAATATAGGAAAAAGTATACAGTTCAGTACTGTCTGTTTCAGGCATCCATTGGGAGCCTTGGAACATATCCTCCATAGATAAGCAGGGACTAATGTATCATTGTTAAATTTCTAAGTCAAAATTGATATGGTAGCAAAACGGATTAAACGAGGACATGTCAGAAGACCAGACACATAATGATCAATATGGGCTCATTCGCCCTAGTTAGCGCATATTAATAATTTCTCAAGTGGTTAAAACTATGGATTCTGGAGCTTTGTGACTCTAGGCAAGTTAACTCAATCCTTTAAGCCAGTTTCCTGATATAAATATAATGAGGATATAATATCACTGCTTTACAGTAGTACTTTAGAGGGGTACTAAGATAAAATGAGATAATATGTTGAATGATCATTGTGCCTTGCACATAGTAAGTGCTCAATAAAGCGTTAAAACAGAAAAACAGAACCAGTTCCCTGAGAGGCCCATAGGCCAGAGACATGCTCTTTGACATCTGATAGATGAATGGCCTCATTAAAGGCTTTCCATTCAAACTTCAATAACATGGGAGCTAGGGGCTATGAATCAGTTGCTTAAATTCTGAGCCTCTTTACTTTCTTATAGAGTTTACTTATAAAATGGAAACGAGAATAATCTGCCTCGTTATTTTCATGGCATTCATTCATTTGGTGAGGCTTGTTAAAAATGTGTGTGAAGGTGTTCTACAGAAATGTAAGGTTACTACTAAAAGTGAATGGTAGAGCCATAATGGGTATACATATTGATGCCATATCTGGTATCTCTGCATTATACCTGAAGACACTGGGAAAGGTTTGTTACACACTTTTCCAATCACATACTCTAAGTGACTGAGGGTAGCAATAGTATTTTTCTTATTCATGTTGTATCTTCAATATTATATAGTAGGCAGGTAGCAAATACTTGGTGCACATGATGATGGATAAGGCAAATTTGGCTTTTAAATCACAATGCTTTTTTTTCTTAGTGATGGAGATCTCTTGTGAAAAAAAAAAAAGTACTCAAAGAAGTTTGTTAGGTTATCCAGTTCCTGGATATGGCCTCAAAATCAAATGTTCTGGAAAATACTGAATGGATTGTATAGAATAGCTGACTTGCCACTACCTTGCCCCACCTTTCTATTCTATGTGCAATATTGCTATGATATTTATATTAAATGTTTATTCGCTTTTCTTGAAGAGTTGATTTTAAAATAAGCTAAGAATTTTGACTAGATAATGTTTGCTTACATAAAATATAATATTTTGTGATAAAGACATACATTTGAGGCAGCCTCAGGAGTTTCTCCTTCCCTTAGTACCCTTTGCAGTAATTGGCACACAACCATTTGAGGCATGGATGGGATAATCTTCAGGTCTTTAGCACCAGGGCTAAGCTTATTTTGAATTTATGCCATATTAGCATGTGAACATTGCCACACCGACATTTAAATGCCCACCATATTATCTTAGGGTTCCTGAAGCGGGGGTAACTCTACTTTTAGTAGAACAAAAATCAGATTGGACAATTGGAACTGTACAAGTTCTACAAAAGCATGCTGGAGTCACATAATGAAAAAGCAGATTTTTTTTTTTTTATTATGATGTTTCTCCATATTTGGCATTGCTGTAAATGGCTAACTAACATTTACTGCCAATTCGGTACAAATGTGTGGTTTGGTAATACCAGAACAGCAAATTTAAATGAAAAAATAAAAGTTAAACATTTCCACACAAGGTTTTACAGTCTGACATTTCACTGCGTAGGTAAAAAGACACTTTTTTTTTTTTTAACTACAGATTATTATTCAGCATGAATAAAAAACTACAACTTTTATTTTAAACAGGAGTCACTGGTTTTAATTTTACACATTTTAAAATTACTGTGATAAAAAATAATGAAAAAGCTTCTTAATAATGCCATACACAGTATAATATAGATTTGTCCCCATTATATAGCATTTAATATACAAAATAGAATATTGACACACTTGAATCTATATGTAGTTAAGCAAGTTATTTGAGGAGGGTATTTTCATACAGCCTTTCATCAGAAAATAGAATCCTTTCAGACATTTTCTAAAGAGAAGCAAATCCTTTCCTGAAAACCTGGTCACTAATCCTGGGTGGACCAGGTTGCTTGAAAATAGTCTGGGATATTATGAAACTCCACCCAAAGGGCTTAAAGTGTCGTCCTTACACTTTTATTTCCCTTCTGACACTAAAACCAGGCACATAAAAAAACACATTCACCTACAGCTACAGTCAGGGAGTGACCAGCCAAGATCGAAATCTCACTGAAGGCTGCCATGGTTCTGGAAGTTTGACAGATCAATGTATTGTATAACAATATTTTCATTCCATGGTGGTGTAGTTTTAGGGTTTTAAAAGGGAACTCAAATTATGAGACTTAGGTGAAACTGGAATTGCTCCCTAGCCTCTGAATTCTCAAGGGAGCGTGACTTTCCTTCTTGGGCATGCCCAGAGCTCATCCCATGCTAATTATCCAGCACTTCATAGACACAAATCATGCTAGTTTTCCTTTTGGGATGGCCAAGGTTTCCTCCCACAGTTATAGGCATTTGGGTATATATACCCCAAAAGTGTTATGTCCTAAGTGCCTCAGTTCTGCCTGTATAGTATCCCACAGAATGCCTACAAACACTGAGGAGGTCACTTTTTTACACCAGTAATTAAAAATACTTTTCAGGATTTGTTGTGAGTAACCAACTCTCACTGAAGTCACTACAAACTTCAATAGTTTGGGTTGGGATAACCAGATAACACATACATAGGAAATAAAGCTGCTTTCAAACAGCACCACCATATAGCACTTAAGTCCCTA
Source organism: Rhinopithecus bieti (assembly GCF_001698545.2). Taxonomy (NCBI): domain Eukaryota; kingdom Metazoa; phylum Chordata; class Mammalia; order Primates; family Cercopithecidae; genus Rhinopithecus; species Rhinopithecus bieti. The sequence continues at coordinate 2,703,012 of NW_016805589.1, forward strand.
ATTAAACATAATTAAGATGACTTTCTTTTCCCCCACGTATTCTAAAAGGGCACAGCTTCTTTTCCCATTTAATGAAAAGCCTCCTATAGTTGTTGATGAATATCAGTTGACTTATTATTGACAGCAAAGTACACATAATCTTTTTTTCATTGAGTTCTATTTTTTGAGCGCCAAGATTGTTGGGACGAAAATCAGATTAATATGTGAGATGTGCTTTCTGGTTTTAACCACATAACGTTCTATAAATGAACGATAATCTACATTGTAGAAGCTCTTTTTGAAACTTAACACTGTCATTGATAAAAATATTCAAGCAGTTTTCTTAGGCACCAAAAATTTATCCAGCTGGGTTACAAACCATCTTAAAATATTACATTCCCTTTTAGAGAGCATTCAAAAAGCAAATGATTGTTTTTTATTAAATAATTTCTCCAAAATACTGAAAATAACAAATAACATTCAAAGAAAACAAAAACATGTCCTCATTTTATTTGGAAATAAACTTTTGTTGTAGGATAGAAAGGAATTAGTGTATTATTGGCAACCTATGAGATTCTGCACTATTTACATATTGCTGGTACCTCTATGCAAACTATTGCCAAACTTCTGTTGTCATTCAACTGCTGGGGGAGGGCTGTATGTGAAAGTAACCCGCTATTAGATGGTGCCTTTAAGTATGTAAGCACCACTTTACTGTCTCCTGTTTACATACTTTAGTGCAAGGGGAGATTGAGTAACTAAACCTGCGCTGACAGACTCACTGTTGGAATGAGAAGGGTGGTCAGAATGGGAGGCAGAGGGTAACTTCCTCTGTAATCTCATTGGGTCAGAGCCTCAGCAACCTTCACTGCACACAGGACCAGTCTCCATCTCCCTCTTCCCCTAGAGCAAATTGTTTGGTTTCTGAGACCATCGCTGCCTGTATGAATGCATGTACAAACTATAAATCATATAGGTTATCCATCAGCATTTCTTTGACCCCTACAAAAAATATATAACATGTCATGATAAAACAATCTCATCTAAAAATCATTCTTATTTTACACTATACAAGCTATTTTACAATCATTTTAATAAATTGCATGTAAAGCTGCAGTAGCCCTTCCCTTCCCAGATTAGTGAATACCAATATGATATATATCTGAAACTATAACTAAATATAAAAATATATTAGAAGTTCCATATTTTAATATTAGATTTTCAGTTTTCTATTACACAAATAATTTGGCCACCTTGAATAGAAATCAAATTTCTTGTGGCTTAGTAAATATGTTAAGTTTTGAGTTTACAGAAAGTTGGTAAGGTGCACACAGAAAGGGCTACTACAGCTTCTATTTTGTTTAAAATAATTTTCAACAGTGAAGAAATTCACAGGACTTGTGTTAAACTCTATGGCACACATTAGGGATGTGTAGTTTTACAAACATGGATGTCTGACATACAGTTCTAAATCACAAAAATCAGTAGCTGAGCTTTCCTGTACCATCAGGAAAGATTAACCAATTGGTGACAGATGGGAATGTGAAAATGGGTGTCTAGCCATTTTTGCCATACTAGAGATTTAGTTTTTGGGTAAAGTTTAGTGAGAGGAATTACTTGCTCTGATTAAAATTCTCTCAGCTGTGTTACAGCTGGTTCTCTGGAATCACAACTTTTAAGAAGTTATACAAACTACTTCAAAAGGTCCTGAAAGACAAATAGTTTACCAGCTTTCTTGCCATATAGCCTTTGCAAAAATAGGGCATTAGGTACAGACAGGGCCTCTTGGTAGTGATTTTTAAATCAGTCTTTTGCAACCATCATCCACAGTTTACCCAGCAGGTCCCTGGACTAGGTGCTCTATACCAGTTAGGACGGTGAATTTGCACAACCTATATAATTCTCCACTGAAGCAGATATATACAAAATATGAGCTTTTTTTTGACAAGAATACTGGAGATTTGAGTCAATTTTGTGGTCTTCTGATAGCTAAGTGCCATCAGGTTAGAAGCACCAACCCATTTTCACACAGAAGATTAATGTTTAGAGTTTATTTGGGAAAGCTACGAACTAGCTGCCCATCTTAAACAGCTGTACAATAACTTGAATAAAAAATTATGTAAGAAAAAATGAGCAAGCGTAGTTCACTAAATATAAAGGAAATTGTTAAAACCAGACAGTAATAGCTATAAAAGGCACAACTTCCCTTTTCTGATATACACTTGTAAACTTTTTTTCAGGTTTCCATGCATAAATCAAAAATGCTATCTTAACTATACAGGGGGGGAATACACCAACAGAAAGTCTAGAAAATTTCATCCAGCCAACTGTGAAAAAGTATGAGCAGAAAGTTCATCACACAGACTTTGGGCACTGGTGGTTTAGGTGCCATCCTTCTTTGACTATGGAGATTACGTCCACATGTTAAGGTTTCTAATTTCTGGGATATACTAACTAATGAAATTTCACTGTTTACTCTCCCATCACTGTAAAGCGATGACTCAATTGCTTCTGTTGCCAAGTCTTGGCCCTCTATAAACCACATGTAGTGCGTATTTAAAACAAAACAACAGACAAAAACAATAAAAAATAAAACAACCTCTACAGGACAAACTGATAAAAACAACCTCTACAGGACAAACTGATAGTTTATACAATAAAAGCTATTAATTCGACTTTCTTTAAGGCAACCATTCTTATTAAGGCAGTCACTTTTGATGAAACAGAAGTTTTTTGATATTTCCATTTGAATATTTTGGTATCTGATTGGTGATGATTTCAGCTAACATCTCTGGGAATTCAATACTCATGGTCTTATCCAAAAATGTTTGGAAGCAATAGTTAAGAAGATTTTCAACCACCTGCAAGAGAAGATATAGTAATGATTAGGCTTCAAAATTGGTCAGTGGGAACAGCTCATGTTTGTTGTCCTCTATTTTGAAAGAATTATCTGGCCTAGAATATACCAATCTCACTGAAAAATAAGCACTTCCGTACAAGTTTCTTTGATTGTATGTAGAATTATATGGAATTATTTCATGAACCGCTGTGGTACCTATATAAAGGGTACATTATTCTAATTTAATGGATTAATCATACTTTTTAAAAAGTGTTATTCAATTCTATAATAACATCGTGATTTTATAAGATGAAAGGATAGTTCATAATTGGTCTTAGGAAAAATGTCTACAAAACTGAAGTTCATAAGTTGAACTGAAGCTATCACCAACATCCACAAACTGGGGATGGGGCGGGGGTGCTGTTGGTATATAATTATATGCACTAATTAAAACATACTTTATCCCAGAAAATTCTTATATTTGGCTTTATGTTCAACACTTACTTCATGCATAGAATCCAAGAGTTTTGTCAGCTGATAAAACCGCTGCCAGTTCTGGCTGGAGTTTCCTTCCCTCTTGACAATGGCTTTTCCTAGCTCTTTGATGTAGGTCATTCTAATTTCATCAAATAGCTCTTGGCTCTTCAGACCGTCCTTAGGAACTAAAACGTTAAGATGAAGTCAATTAAAGGATTTTCTTTTTCTTTTCTTTTCTTTTTTTTTTTGAGATAGGGTCTCAATGTGTCTGTCACCCAGGCTGGAGTGCAGTGGCATAATCATAGCTCATTGGAGCCTTGACCTCATTTGCTCAAGTAATCCTCCCACCTTAGCCTCCTGAGTAGCTAGGACTGTAGGCACAAGCCACCGGGTCTGGCTAAATTTTTTTGTAGAGACAGGATCTCCCTATGTTGCCCAGGCTGGTCTTAAACTCCTGGGCTCAAGCAGTCCTCCTGCCTAAGCCTCCCAAAGTGCTAGGATTACAAGCGTGAGCCACTGTTTCCAGCCAAATTTCTTGCTGTAACTTTTCATACATGCAAGACGGGCAGTTAACACTGTCTGTGTACTCTTAATGCACCCTAAAATATAAGCATTTTCTCAGGATTATTAAACTACAGCCAAGAGAAAATGCAGGATAACAAAGAATTGGAGGACTTAACCTTGAGTAAATCACTTGATTTCTCATGTATAAAATGGAACTGGTGATGATACCTTCCTCCTTAGCTCATAAAGCTATCTGGAAGACCAGATGAAATAATACAGTGATTTTTAGTTAACTTTGTCTGCCATTCTGCACTTGAGTTTAATTCTGGTATTGAGATAGATAGAAGGCTTCAACAACAGTGTTTATTCCAGCAATTACATCTTAGAGTATCTGTGATATCACCAGTTAACTATAACTTTAAAATTGCCATGCAATACATTTTGTTTTATGTTTTAATGTAGCTACTAGATATGTCTTAATAGGGAGCAGATATCTGTCCTTCCTTAGGTACATGGATTCTGGTTAGTGAAACTGGTATAAAAATTTTGGGGGGATACATTACATTACTCTTCAAAAAATGGTACTAATAAGGACAAGGAACAGAGGCTAATCATGGTTTCACTGAATCCTGTGGAGATTAGGACTTTCGTAGAGTGCCACATTTTTCACAGTGTGCTCCTGGGAACACTGATTCTGCATTAACTATGGTTAGAGGGAGAAAAAGGATTTGGTGGTCAAAGTTTGAGAAAAGCTAAATGTTTAATACATATTAGGCAGACTTCTGAATTTCAGTACTTCTTGGAGATACTATCATGCACTCTCCAGAGAGGGGGAACGCATTATTTCCCAAACTGAAACTTCACTGCTGCTGACATTTTTAGAAGATGCTGGTATAAAGGAAAAGCTATGGATTTAGGAGCTTTGAGAAGTCTTAATTTGTTTTTTTTTTTGTTTTTTGTTTTTTTTTTGTTTTTTTTTGCCCAAGACAGAGAGTCTCGCTGTGTGGCTTAGACTGGAGTGCAGTGGTGTGATTTCGGCTCACTGTAACTTCCACCTCCCAGGTTCAAGCAATTCCACCTGCCTCGGCCTCCCAAAGTGCTGGGATTTCAGGCGTTAAGTCACCGTGCCCAGCCAAGAGGTCTTATTTCTTACTTGCCATGTGAACTTGAATATAACCTCCTTGAGCATCTTTCCTGCTCTTTTTCATTGGATTATGATTAGAATTAGACTAATGACTATGTATGAAAATGTTTGATTCCATAAAGCATTACTTGACACTTCTGAGATATCAGTATTAACATGAAATGAAGACTGCTTAATCAGGAGTGATAATCAGGAGTGATAAGGGCATTCTATGTTAACAATGGGTTAATTTTACACATTACTATACTATAGAAAATCTAATTATTGCAAAATTGTAAAACAGTGATTGCTTATAGTTTTTTTCCCTGCTGGTTAGTCCTAATTCTAAAAATAAAAAACTATGGTGAAGCCCAATTCAGTATGCATATAAAATAATTTCATCCATCTCAAATTTTTTGTTTAATGTTTTAGTATTGAAATCACTAACATTACATCCTCTTTTGGCTGCAGGAAGTAAGTACAGCCTGGCATTCCCCTCCTACTGGAAAACTGGACAACAAGCAATACATGATTATGATCCCTAGGAAAACAGAAACAAATATGGTAAGCCATACCTAGCCTAGGAGCAAGAAATCTTAATTCTAAGCCTTTTTGCTTGAAAGTAATCATCATACTGCAGAGCAGGGAAAGGGAACCCAGAGTCTAGCAATCTTGCTGGGTTGAGGAGAAAGAGATTGAAGTTTGGGGAGGCTAAAGCAGCTTTAATTTATAGGTTAGACTACTGGAAACTAAGGAGGTACACAAAGTAAAAATTCGTGCATACTTAGGGTGAAATCCCTTGAGGCCATAGAGGAAAGAAAGATCTAATTAAATATGCAGAGAATTCAGTAGAGACCTAGGGGCCACATCTCAGAAGCAAGGCTAAATTAGTCCCAGCAAAAAGGCTACTATGGATCAGTGATTCTCAAAAGGGAGGGGGAGAGTTTGCCTCCAAGGGGATATTTGGCAGATAATCTATAATTATAAAAACCTTTGTCTCAGAATCAATAATTTGACATTTCTGAAACAGTCTACCCAAGAACTGCATTCTTTTCAAGTATACACAGAACATTAATCTAGAACATAAAACAAGACTGATTATACTTAGGAGGATTACGTCACACAATGAATGCTCTCTGACAAAAATGAGATTTAAACAGAAGTCAGTAACAAACATATCTGTAGAAAAACCCAAATGTTTGGAATTTGACATTTAGTGAGCTATGGATTAAATAAGGCATCATAAGAAAAACTTTAAAATCTCTAGTACTGAAAACACAGCATACCAAAATGTGTGGGATGCCATCAAGACAGTGCTTAGAAAATTTACAGCATTAAAAGCTTTTATTAGAAAAGGTCTCAATTATATATGCTTCTACCCTAAACTGGTAAACTAAACACAAGAAAAATGGAAAGGATAAAGAGTAGACACAGATAACTAAGAACATGCATAAACAACAACAAAATCAAGACCAAGCTGGTTCTATGAAAACATCGGTAAAACTGAGAACTTTTAGCCAGACTGATTAAAAAAAAAAAAAAAGCAAGAATATATTAAATACCAATGTCAGGAATGAAAGGGAATAACGCTAGAGATACTGGAACCATTAGAAGAATATTATGAATAACTTTTATACCAATAAATTCAACATTTGAAGGAAACAGTTAAATTCCTTCAAAGATGTAAACCAACAAAGCCCACTCAATAATAAACAAATATCAGTAAACATTTGATGAATCTGTACTTGAAAACCTTTCTACAAAAAAGGCTCCAAGCAAACCAAGATGGCTTCGCTGCTGAGTTTTACCAGACATTTAAGGAAGAAATAATACCATATTATCATAACACCAAAGCTATAGATCATGGATTTAGATGCGAAAATACCAAAATTTTAGTACACTGAATTCAGCTATATGTAAAAAGGATATTATATCATAACCAAATAGGATTTATCCCAGGAATGAAAGGCTAGTCAATTACTCAAAATTAAACACTATATTATACCGTATTAATAGACTAAAAATGAAAGATATATGATCTTGAGGCACAAAAGCATATGATAAAAGTTTTTCTGCTATTATGAATAATGCTGCTATGAACATGGGCAGTCATTAAATGCATGGCAAGTCACAAGGGTCAACTATATACTCTCTAGGATAGCAAAAATAAAAAGACCATACCAAGCTCTGGCAAGGATGTAGACAAAGTAGTAGGAATCTAGCACAACTAGACAGAAAATCAGCAAAGATACAGAAAACTTGAACTACTCTATCAATCCACTTGACCTAACTGACATTCATAAAACCCTACTTAACAAGAGCACGGTACAAGTTTTTTTTCAAGCACTCATGGAACGCTCAGGATAGACCATATGCGAGTGCCTAAAAAAGTCTCAGAAAACTTATTAAGAGTCATTCAATGTATCTCCTACCTCAATGGAATTAAACTAGAAATGAATAGGAAGAGATATGGGAAATCCCCAAATATGTAAAAATTAAAGCAATACACATGGGTCAATGAAAAAAAATCATGAAGGACATTAGAAAATGAAATGAATGAAAATACATAAAAAATTTTTAGCTTTAAACATCTATATAAGAAAATAGGGTCTCCAACTAATAATGGAAGTTTCTACCTTAAACTAGAAAAAGGAACAAATTAAATGAAAAGCAAGCAGAAAAAAAATAATAATGACACAGAAAACAAAAAACAGTAGACAAAATCAATGAAACTAAAAATTTCAATGAAACTAAAAATTAGTTCTTTGTAAAGACTAACAAAATAAATTTCTAAGTAGACTGACCAAGAAAAAAAGATGATCAGGCACAAATTATCAAAATGTATAATGGAGGGGACACCACTATGGATCCCACAAAATTTAAAGGATTAGATTACAAACAACTTTATGCCCGAGTTAGACAACTCAAGACAAAATGGCTCATTTCATAGAAACACACAAATTACAAAACAAAGTCAAGGAAAAATAGAAATTCTGAATAGAGCTATATAACAAGTAAGCAAATCTAATTAATAATTAAAAATTTTCCCTGAAAGAAAACACCAGACCCAGATGGCTTCACTGGTGACATGTATCAAATCTCTGTAAACTCTTTAAGAAAACAGAGAATACTTCCCAACTCATTTTAAGAGGCTAGTACTACCCTGGTAACAAAGCCAGAAAAATATATCACAAGAAAAGAAAGCTGTAGATCAGCATCCTTCATAAAGAGAGATATAAAAATGATCAAATATTAGCAAACCAAATTCAAAATATATATGGAAAAGATTATACACCATGATCTAGTCAGAAAACTAGATCTTAAACAATTTCAAGCCATTTTCCTGATTTTGCAAATAAATTTGTATTGGAACACAAGCATTCACATATTGTATATAGCTGCTTTCCTGTTGTAACTGTAGAACTGAGAAATTGCAACAGGGACTATATGGCCTGCAAAGACAAATATGTACTGTGAGTCTCTTTACAGAAGAATATTTGTGGAACTATACTCTGCTTAGTAGTATAGTTATTTTTTTTTTTTTGGAAAGAGGATTTGACGGTCTCCCCACTCCTCCAAAGCTGGAATTCCTATTCTCTCTCAACAACGGAATTTTTTTTTTTTTGAGATGAAACCTCACTCTGTTGCCTAGGCTGGCACAATCTCGGCTTACTGCAACCTCTGCCTCCCAGGTTCAAGCGATTCTCCCGCCTCAGCCTCCTGAGTAGCTGGGACTACAGGCTTGTGCCACCACGCCTGGCTATTTTTTTTGTATTTTTAGTAGAGACAGGGTTTCACCATGTTGGTCAGGCTGGTCTTGAACTCCTAACCTGATGATCTGCCCACCTTGGCCTCCCAAAGTGCTGGGATTACAGGTGTGAGCCACAGCGCCCTGCCAGAAATTGGAAATTTAAGATGTTAATTATTTTCAAATGGATCTATAGATTCAAGGCTATCCTAATAAAAATTCCATCAGACTCTGTTTTTGAGACAGAGTTTCACTCTGTTGCCCAGGCTAGAGTGCACTGGCATGATCATGGCTCACTGCAGCCTTGACCTCCCACCTCAGCCTCCTGGATAGCTGGGACTACAGGCACGAGCTACCATGCCTGGCTAATTTTTTGTATTTTCTGTAGTGACAGGGTTTCGCCATTTTGCCCAGACTGGTCTCAAACTCTTGGGCTTAAGCGATCTGCCTGCCTTGGCCTCTCAAAGTCGTGGGATTACAGGCATGAACCACCACACCCAGCAACCACTACACCCAGCCCCCAAAGACTCTTTTTTTGGTAGAAATTGTCAAGCTAATTTAAAAATACGTGGAAGACCAGGCGCGGTGGCTCATGCCTGTAATCCCAGCACTTTGGGAGGCCGAGGTGGGTGGATCACCTGAGGTCAGGGTTTGAGACTAGCCTGGCCAACATGGCGAAACCCCATCTCTACTAAAAATACGAAAATTAGCCAGGCATGGTGGTGGGTGCCTGCAATCCCAGCTACTGGGGAGGCTGAGGCTGCGATGAGCCAAGATCACGCCACTGCACTCCAGCCTGGGCAACAGGAGCCTGGGCCATCTCAAAAAAAAAACAAAACAAAAAGGTGGAAATGCAAGGAAACTAGAATATCCAAAACAACAGTTTGGAAAAGAACAGATTGGGAGAATTCATATTACCCGATTTTAAGATTTACTGTAATGCAATAGTAATCAAGACCGGATGTTATCAATATGAATATAGGCATACAGATCACTGGGTAAGACAAGAGTCTAAAAGTAGACCCACACATATACAAACAACTGATTTTCTATAAAATTGCCAAGTAACTCAATAGGGAAAAGAAAGTCAAGTTCTGGAGCAACCAGATACGGATTTTGGGGAAAAAAATGAACCTTGTCCCTTACCTTGCATCATATACTTAAGCATGTGAGCTGAAACTACAGAATTTCTACAAGAAAACAAATAGTGGAAAATCTTTTTAACCCTGGATTAAGCAAAACTTTCTTAATACACAAAGACGTGAAGCTTTCTTCAGAATTATATACTTTTGCTCATCTCTACATTTTCTGTTAAGAAAATTGTAAATGTAATCCACTTACTGAAAGAAAACATGCAAAACATATATTTAACAAAGGGCTATATTGAGAATATTTGAATAATTCTTAAAACCCAATAAGAAGATAAATAGTTCAGTTAAAAAATGGGCAAAAGATTAAAAGAGGCACAGTACCAAATAAGATATATAGGTGGCCAATAAGCCCATGAAAAGATGCTTAGTATCTTTAATCATCAGTATACCTACGATGAAAGAGGCTGACAGTACCAAGTACTGAGGAGGATATAGAGCATATCTTAAGTCTCATACATTTCTGGTAAATGTTAACAATTGTGGAAAAATTTGGCAGTTTTAAAAATAAATTTAAACACACATTCAACATATGTCCCAATGATCTCACACCTCAGTACTGACCCAATAGAGATGAAATGTACATCTATATCCTTATTTTTTTGTCTGCTTGATTAATTTGTGAGAAAGGTATAGTAAAATCTCACTATTTTACAAGATTTATCTAAGTATTCTTGTTCTATGAATTTTTGTATTATGTAATTTGAAACTATATATTTAGAATTATTTTTCCTGGTGAACAAATGCTTTAATAAGTATTTTGCCTTAACATCTATTTTGTTTGGTAATAACATAGCTCCTTCAGTTTTCTTTTGGTCAGTATAGGGGCCAGCAAACTTTGGCCTATGGGCCAAAACCTACTTGCAGCCTGTATTTGTAAATAAAGTTTTATTGGAACACAGCCACACCTGTTCTATTTGAGTATTGTCAATGACTATGTTCCTACCACAAGGGCAGAGTTTAGTAGCTGTGACAGAGACTGTGCAAAGCTAACAACATTTACCATCTGGCCCTTTACAGAAAAAGTCTGCCATGTTATACTATGCAAAGTCAATCCTTTTACTTCAGCCTTTCAGTATCTTTATTCAGATATAGCCCTTTTAAATAGCATAAATTTGGATTATTTCTAAGATCCTGTCAGATTAGCTTGGAGCATTCAGTCCATCTCTACACTTATTTTATTTTTGAGACAATGTTCCTCTGTCACCCAGGCTGGAGAGCAGTGGCACGATTTTGGCTCACTGCAGCCTCCGCCTCCCAGGTTCAAATGATTCTTGTGCCTCAGCCTCTTGAGTAGCTGGGATAACAGGCATGCACCACCACACCTGGCTAACTTTTTATATATTTAGTAGAGTCGGGGTTTTGCCATGTTGGTCAGGCTGGTCTCGAACTCCTCACCTCAAGTGATCTGCCCACCTCAGCCTCCCAAAGTGCTGGGATTACAGGTGTGAGCCACTGCACCTGGCCCCATCTCTACATTTAATGAAACTACTGCTGTGTTTGAATTTAGCTGTACTACTGTACCTTATCTGTTACTTCCTGTTTTCATGCCCTTGTTATGCATTTTTCTCCCTCCTCTCACATCTTTCATTCTTTTGAATTGTTTTTCTTAGGTATTCTCTTCCCCTGATGGTTTGGTACTTTGCATACCCTGCATACCCTATTTCTAGTTGTCATCCTTGAAACTTAAATATACTTTAGTTCTAGTTTTTTAACCCTCAAGGAAATTGTTACTGTTGTTATTTTATATACACAGTAAATGTCAGTTTAAATGTATCTACATTATTTACCACTTTCCTTATTCTTCAGTCCTTCTTAAAGATGGGATTGCTTTTATTTTTTTCTGAGATGGAGTCTCGCTCTGTCACCAGGCTGGAGTGCAGTGGCGCGATCTTGGCTCTCTGCAACCTCCATGTCCCAGGTTCAAGCGATTCTCCTGTCTCAGCCTCCTGAGTAGCTGGGACTACAGGCATACAACACCATCCCCAGCTAATTTTTGTATTTTTAGTAGAGATGGGGTTTTACCACATCAGCCAGGATGGTCTTGATCTCTTGACCCTGTGATCCGCCTGCCTCCCAAAGTGTTGGGATTACAGGTGAGAGCCACCAATCCTGGCCAGGATTATTTTTCTTTAGCCTAAGTATACCCTCTAATAAATTTTTAGTGACCATCTGGTGGCAAACTTTATTTTCACCTCCTAGTTAAAAAATAGGTGATTGGTGTACTTAGAACATTCAAATTTAAAGTAATTACTGATATAGCTGGATTAATGTCTACCATGTTTATAACTTTTCTATTCAGCATATTGCATGTGAGTTTGGGGGAGTTTGCTTTGACCTATCTTCAAGCTCACTGACTCTTTGCTTGGCTTTGCTCAGTCTACTGATGAGCCCATCAACATCATTCTGCATTTCCTTACAGCATTCCTTAGCATTTATTTTTAGAGTTTCCATCTCTCTGCATACATCACTTCTTGCATATTGTCTACTTTTTCCACTGGAGCCTTTAACCTACTAATCATAGGTATTGTAAATTCCCTATCTGATAACTGAAATATTGTGTCATATCTGAGGACTGCTTCTGATGCTTGTTTTGTCTCTTCAGACTGTGGGTTTTTTTCTTGCATTTTAGCATGCCTTATGGTTTTTTGTTGAAAGCTGGACACGATATATCAAAACTGAAGTAATCTGGCGTGAGGTTTCATGCTGATCTGGCTAGGAGGTAGGCTGTATTTAATGTCTGCTGTAGTTGTAGGTACTAGAGGCTTCAGTTTCCTCTAGTTTCCTTGTTTTTATTTACTTTTTCTTCTGTTGTCTTTGGGTTTCCTAAGAACTCCTTAAACAGCTTGTATCCTGCAGCTCTCTCAGTTGTAATCCACTGTTATTTTATCCTGGAGCCCTGTTTATATGGTGGTAAGGTTTTGGGGAGGGGGAGGTGAAGTATTTTATAATCCTTATGATTTTTAGTGGGTCTGAATCCCTGGGCTGTGATTTTCAGAAATGAGACAAGAAGGCTAAGACAGGGCCAGAATCCTCAATTTGCCTTCCCCCCAGGTCACATTAGGGTCTGTTGAATTAGTTTTCCTTACAGTGCAGGCCTTTGTTGTGAACACTCTCCTACGTATTTCCAATTTTTACCTTCCCCTACTTCTACCAGAAAAGGAGGGAATTCTTCACCCTAAGAATCTTGTGGAGTTTCTGGAAGTTAGAAATTCTGTGGGGTAAACCCAAGAAATTGCAGGAAACCCCCACTAAGACTGGGTCCCTGGGAGTTTTTAACTCTGAAACTAGTCCTCGCTCAGCCTCCAGCAATTCATCAAAATTGCCTAGTCTTCCTGGCTTCAGTGGCATCTTTCCCCAGTAAGCTGATCTTGGCTGTTTCTCTGTATTTGTCTGTTCTAGATTTTGAGGTGGTGGTTTGTCCTATGACCTCCATTCTCTGAGGGATCTAAGAAAAGTCATTGTTTTTCCAGTTTCTATAGCTTTGTTGCCATTTTCCAGTTGTGATTTTCAGTACCTACAAATCTCCCTTGTGGTTTATATACACAAACATATACACAATCATTAAAAACAATTGTATTCTGGCTGATTTTTTCAGATATACATTTCAAGTGTTTCTTCAAATGTGTCCAATCTGTTTTTAGACCAATCCACTGCCTTTTAAACTGCATTTATATTTCCATCTCTTGTTTTAAAAATATACAGAACCAGCCCAAATGCCCATCAATCACCGAGTGGATAAAGAAAATGTGGTGTGTATATATACCATGGACTACTACTCAGCCACAAAAAGGAAAAAAATAATGGCATTGGCAGCAACCTGGATGGAACTGGAAACCGTTATTATAAGTGAAGTAACTCAGGAATGGAAAACCAAATATTGCATGTTCTCACTTATAAGTGGGAGCTAAACTATGAAGATGCAAAGGCATGAGAATGATATAATGGACTTTGGGGACTGGGGTTGGGGAGGGGAGTGAGGGATGAAAGACTATACATTGGGTACAGTGTATACCGCTCGGGTGATGGGTGCACCAAAATTCCAGAAATCACCACTAAAGAACTTATTCATGTAACCTAACACTACCTGTTCCCCAAAAATCCTATTGAAATCATTTTAAAAAAGATTATAAACTTAAAAAAACTCCAACTTACTAATTTACCAGGTTCTACAAATGCCCTCAAAGAGCAACTTGGCTTGAGTTCCACTTACCTCTGTAGGTTCCTGCCTTCACTTAGTTCTTAATTGTTTTAGTCTAGCATTTTTGGTGGGAGGTTATAGTACCTATTCCAGTAGTCTATCATAGTAGAAGTCTATATCTTAAGGTATATATTTCCATCCGTATGTTTCTATTATTTTTTTAAAAAGAAGAACTTGTGATATGTACTAGGCCAATTTACTTATTATTTACAATGAAAAAAATCATACAGCTCAATTAGTCTGGGATGTATGCAACTGAAACCACTTTTTTTTTTTTTCTTAAATAAGGTTGTTAGTATGTAGGCACTGAATTATACCTTCATGGTATCAATCAAAGTTATGATCAGAATTTTACATAACTGCTTAATCACTTCTTTAACAAGTGTACTGCTACAGGTAACATTAAACATGTCTCTAGCAATGATCTTTACCAGGTTCTCTTGCCTTGACTGAAATATTATTAATACTTCTTATATCCATTAACATAAAATAACTTTTGTTGAGCAAAATAGTGTGAAAGCATTAAGACAAATGTGTGCTTTGGAAATCTTTAAATAGATACGAAATGGTTAAATAAAGTCATAGTCTTATGCAACATCCATAGCTTACAGTTATTTGGCAACTATGAAACCACAGTTACTAATGGAATTAAGACTTTTAAAAACTGCAAATGTACGTATTTGTATATAAAAGACGTATTCAGCTATTAACTCAGTATTTAATAAACATTGATATGTAATTTTTACTGGAAATGGCCTAAGGTTTATAATACCAACTAGTTCATACAGCTTTTTTTAAAAAAGACTTTTTTAGAGCAGTTTTAAGTTCACAGCAAAATTGGGAGGAAGGTACAGACATTTTTCATATACCCCCTGTCCCACACATTACCACCCAAAGTCCATAGTTGAGGGTTCACTCTCCGTGGTGGACATTCTTCGGGTTTGGACAAATGTATAATGACATGTTTCCACCATTATAGTAGCATACAAAGTATTTTCACTGCCCTAAAAATCCTCTGTGCTCTGCACATTTATCACTCCCTTCCTTCTAAACCCTGGCAACCACTGATTTTTTTTTTTTTTTTTTGCTGTCTTCACATTTTGCCTTTTATGGAATGTTATATAGTTGGAATCACACAGTATGTAACTCTTTCAGATTAGCTTTTTTTCACTTAGTAGTATGCATTTAATGTTCCTCCATGCGTTTTCATGGCTTGATAGCTCATTTCTTTTTAGTTCTCAATAGTATTCCATCATCTGGATGTATCATAGTTTATTTATCACTTTGACATCTTTGTCTTTGCTAGCTAAAAAGTAATCTCACAGAAGTTTGTTTTATAAACTCTTGTTGCCGTTTTCTAGATAGTGAATCTCTGTCTGACAATCCAGTTCCAATGCTATGTTAACCAATTCCCAGTAGTAATTAAGCACACCTTTTCTAGGATGCGTCTTTTTCTCCCATAATTTCTTATACATGCTAATACTCATTAGGTAACTAAAATCTTTAACCAAGTAACAGTATAGTAGACAAAATCACTATAGTCAGCTTTCTTTTTCCATGTCTTCCCATGATCAAAGATTAAAGGAAGGAAGGAGAAAAGCGTCCACACAGATTCCTATCAACAGTGATCCCTATGTGGCTCATATACCTCTCTGTTTCTGCTATACCTATTTGTCTTATTAATCTTGGTGTCACTTACTGTGCCTTTCTAATATTTACATTCATAAAAATCATCTGACTAGTAGGAAATAATAGTAGACTTGGTATAATTATTAGTACTATGTATACAAATTAACCTTTGTTTCTAGGCTTTCATAGTTCATGCTTTTGACATAAAGTGAAAAGGTGTTCCACCAACCTGAAGAGAGAAGCAGTAAGGTTTTCATACAGAGATATTCTTCATAAGATACCTGAAGCCTGTGTAACTCAGAGGAAACATACAGCATGTGTTTACATTGGTCGTACATGCAGGGTAGAGTCATTCTCTGCCTGTGAAAGATAAATAGCAGGGTATTAGTTAGAAATACTGCTACTTCCCTGAAAAAAGTACATTTTTGTTTTGTTTTGCAAAACTATGAACTTATAATGAAAAAAAAACTATTGCAATAATATTATTGCTAATTCCCTATAAAATCAGAATTTTGGAGAACTTTCCTTAAACTTCTTCCTGCATCTTGGCTGTGTAAAGAGACTAATGAATAATCTAACGTAACAGTGGAGACATTATTTTCTACCATGCATGCCATGTATTATTATTTAATTAAAGTGTTAGAATTCTTATAGAACTTATTACTAGTTGCTCATTTAAATCAAGGTTTATCACTTGAATATGGTCAATTAGACAACACAATTTTAGGTCCTACACACTTGATTTTTAAAGGTAAATTTTTTCACAACATTCCATCCTAAAGACAAAAATGTGTGACACTGTTCACAGTTATGCAGAGGGCCAGACATAGAACTTGATTCTAGACTTCTGATGCTCAAAATCTGCCTCTGACATGCATATGCCTTAATATTCTTTAAACTAAAGGTACTAAACCAATTCTTGCTTATGATTCTGAAGTCATTACACACCTATGATTTTCAATAGATCTCTAAAGTTTCCTGACTTCTGAAATGACACTAAAAGCCTGAAACTGGGCTCAGTTTACAGCTTTTAAAATGTTTCAAGATTTTTTTTTTTAAGTTTCTGACAGAAAGTCATCTTGGACTTAACAACAAAAGGTTATCATTTTCTCTACTGAATATGTGGTTTATTCTTTTATATAAAATAAATCAAACATGAATTATATGCTGCCAAAGTGATCACAGGCTCTTCAAATTTTAAATCTGCCCTTACCAAAGAGGCACCTCCCCAGTCCTTAATAGTAGGTAAAGCACTCCTTTTTTGGGAGGCACCTTTTTTCCTTTAGTTTCTTGTACATGGTTATATTCATATAACTGAAAATTTCAATAAAGTTATAGTGTAGTAGAATAAGTAAAAACTCATTCTTGTTGGCTGTAAAAACAACAACAAAAATTTTTTTTCCACAGCGTTCTGACCTAAGGGCAACCATGAGAGACGGTTTTATAGCTCTATAGAGGGTCAGAACTTGAATGCTTACTTTCTGATATGCAAAATCTGCCTGTCACAGACACCAGAGCAGTATGGAAACATAGTGGGCTAAGAAAAAAGGGTGGAGGGCTGGGTGCGGTGGCTCACACCTGTAATCCCAGCACTTTGGGAGCCAAAGTGGGAGGATCACTTGAGGTCAGGAGTTCAAGACCAGCCTGGCCAATATGGTAAAACCCTGTCTCTACTAAAAATGCAAAAAATTAGCTGAGTGTGGTGGAGTGCACCTGTAATCCCAGCTATTTGGGAGGCTGAGGCAGAGAATCGCTTGAACCCAGGAGGCAGAGGTTGCCAGATCACACCACTGCACTTGAGCCTGGGTGACAGAGTGAATCTCATCTCAAAAAAAAAGAAAGAAAAGAAAAAGGTGAAGGACTGCCCATCTTGTATGCAGCAGCATGAGAACACAAGAATGGGAAGTACATATCCCTTAATGAAAATGAAACTAATGTAAATCTGTTGAGGAAAAAAATTTATAAATCCCACTTTACATAAGGAATGTATGTGGCATGATTAGATTATGCTGTGACTGCTTAAAGCTAAATCTGAATGCCTTAATAATAAAAACCTTAAATTAGGTTTTGTAAACCAGAAGGATAAGTTGGTGTTTCATATAAATCTGTTTATGCTTTTAATTCCACTTAAATGCCTTCAAATTACATATTAGAAAGTGACTAAAAAATAAATACTGCCAACATGGTATTTTTTAAACAGCATGTTAGGATTCTGATGAGTAATGTCTTCACTTTCCCCAGAAACTAAATATATTTACCAGTTAATTTAAAATTGGATCCAACTACCTAATCTTGTTACATTGTGATGCAATAGTTTGAACAGTCCTCTTTTTGGCAATAAAAGTCAAGGTGACATCTGTTTTCTATACAAACACAAATCTCCATTTTTTTGCTTCTTAGGCCAGGGTATGTGTGTGTGAACTCCCTGTTTACACTGTACTAATAGCAATAAGCTAGGGGTACGAAAAGTAGTAATATAAGGTAGAAAGTGAGAAGAGCTAGAAAGTGACTTCTCTGCTGTGTATCTGGTGATGTGAACACCAAGAGTCTAAGAGTATGCTTGAAAGAATGGATGGGAACGAAGAGTGTGTGAAGGACAACAATGGGAGAGGAAGTGAGGTCAGACTGTGGGAAGCCTGACATCATGCAGAGTATGGACTGGAGGGTCAGTGTGAAGATACTAAAGACAGTCTGTGTGCTGGGGAGATAGGTGGTGCAGTCATACTGTGCTAGAGGAAGCAAACATTAGCTAACGTTCATGTTTGCTGAACATTAAGGATATTTAACAGCATCTCGGAGGTTAGTAAAGTCTGTCGCTGTTAGACTCTTGGTGTTCACATCTGCATACTCTTAGACTCTTGGTGTTCACATCACCAGATACACAGCACAGAAGTCACATCCTAGCTCTTCTCACTTTCTACCTTGTCAGAGGTGCTGTTAAATATCCTTAATATTAATGATGAACATCACACTGGAGGGAGAAAACGGGTGAGGAAACAACTGCAATGAGGTAAGGGGAAATGGACACCTGACATATTTCACAGATACAGGAATAACCCTAGAGGATAAGAGAATAGCTGATTTATAAAATCTTCAAGGCTTGGTCTTCTCTCAGTTAAACAAAACAAACTTGTTCCCATATTTAAACCATAGACACCTGCCATGCAAACAGACACCTCGTGTCTGGGTCCATATGTCCCACCCCATCAGCCTAGATATCCTCATCTACAATTGTCCCCACTGAATCCACATGAGTTTTATCATGCTCCTTTTTCTTTCTGGAATAGCCTTATGTAAATAATAGCACAGTAAGATTCCTTGTTGCTTGCGACACACTTTACTAACCTCAGAGATGCTGTTAAATATCCTTAAACATGTCCTGGGACAGTAATAATGCCACATGTACATTTGCTCTACATTACACTTATCCTGCCCCAAGCACTCATAACTCTATTTCCAGTTTGCCTATATCTTAGATACCTAGTAGGCTTGTTTCAGTCCTGAATTATCACAATAGCAGTCAATCAGGAAAACATCAGCTGGTTAAAAATATCCTATGAATACAGGGAAAATGACTCACATACAACTTACTCATTAATAATCAGATCAGGAGCAAAACACAGCAGGTTTGCACTTGATTGTCTATATGATCTCCACCCCAGGGCAAATGCCATAAGAAACATCCAGGAGTATTGCAGTAGGGTCATTTGGTCATCCAGATGTAAGTTCCTGAAACCTGAATTAAGAGAAATAAAGGTATGAGGCAACATTCTAAGATCATCATCTCTGTGGGAATTGCCAAAGAGCAATCAGATCAATTAGCCCTGTCAAAACAAGGGGACCCCTAACAGAAAATGGAAATTAAATACTAGGCAGACACTGTTTTCCTCTGTCATCTGACACTTCAAGACTCAAACCCTCTGTGCTTTTTTTCTTTTTTCTTTTTTTTGAGACAGAGTCTCGCTCTGTCGCCCAGGCTGGAGTGCAATGGCGCCATCTTGGCTCACTGCAACCTCCGCTTCCTGGGTTCAAGCGATTCTAAGTGCCAGCCTCCCAAGTAGTTGGGAATACAGGTGCATGCCACCATGCCTGGCCAATTTTTATATTTTTAGTAGAGGGATGGGGTTTTGCTATGCTGGCCAGGCTGGTCCTGAACTCCTGACCTCAAGTGATCCACCCACCTGGGCCTCCCAAAGTGCTGGGATTACAGGCGTGAGCCATCACACCCAGCCCGCTCTGTGCTTTCTAATAGCTTTCAATGTGAAAAAAAAAAAAAAAGTAGCCACTTTTGTCACCTTTGTCTGCTTAAGTAAACATGAACTAAATAGTAAAATAGCCAAAATTCTTGGCTTGGCGATTACCAGTGTGATGGGGATGAAGGGGGATTTGTTGATGGGTGCAAAAATAGTTAGAAGAAATAAGTTTTAGTGTTCAGTAGCACAATTATAGTTAACAATAATTTACTGTATATTTCAAAATAGCTAAAAGAGAAGATCTGGAATGTTCCCCAAACAAATGTTTGAGGTGATGCATATCCCAGTTACTCTGATTTGATCCTTACACGTTGTATGCTTTTATCAAATTATTATATGTACCCCCTAAATATAAATATATACAGTAAATATGTACAACTATCATGTATCGATTTTAAAAAAGAGAAAAGAATCTTGGCTTGAGGTATTAATCAGTGAGTTAAGTAAAACATTTGCCCTGCTATTCACACCTCTTCCCCCCTTACTAAAACAAGGATGACAGGAGGTCAGGTTACTTTCTTGTTCAGGCTTGTCAATTCCCTCTGTCTTTAAAGTCAGAGCTGATACTAACACTGACCTCTGCTGTTCCACACCAAATTCCAATAGGGAAACTTTTATTTAAAATTATCTTTAAAATTACATTCAATGTGTAGTATTTCATTTAGTGAAGGGTTAAAATCATTCTACTTAAGTACAAATTTTGAGTCAACATACTTGATGTTTACCAATCTTACAAACAACCTAATTTTTAAAAGTGGCACAATGAAGGAAAACAAACGGAATTAACTAAAAACATTTTCTTTCCCCAAACTTCAGTGTCAAAGGAGTTTTGAGTGAGTCCTGTAACTCGAGTTCTGATATTACATCATCCTATGTGAAATTACCATCCTGTGCATAATGATTTGACAAGCAGGGAGTAATGTAAATGTTTTATTATAAACTCCCTATCACCTGTATTCACCTGACTCTCCCCTTCATAGTCCCCAGAACTGAGTAAGAGAAAGAAGATAAGCCACGGGTTCAGGATGATATAAAAGCCAAAATGTTTTTGCTGAAGAAAACACAAAGGTTTACATAGTTGCTCTTTTATCTTTTGCATCTTACCTGGTATCGCTTTTGCCCATTTCACTGCTGCAATCACTTGCCGCCCTCCTAACATGTTGAGCGTGGTCATGATCCTCCAAGTTGAGTCTGGAACAGAGCTATCATATCCTGCATATAACACTTCAGGTTCAATAACCTCCAACAGTGACACCAGGGTAGGGGTGAGTTGTGGTAACGTTGCAGGAACTATTGTTTTGTTAGCAGGATTTTCAGAGGTTTCTTGTGAGACTCCTGCAGTGGCCTGCTGAATTCCTTTTATTTTTTTCTTTGTTTTTCGAGCTGTGGATATTTTAAAAAATACATAGAAATGAACTGTAATGGGAAGGTCTGCGCTACATAGTTTATTCAAGAAGTATTTTTACTTTCTAAAACTATTAAGATGGGAGAAATATTTTATTTAGCAATTATGATAAAGTGACATGGAAGAGGAGAAAAAACCTTTTTTTTCTGAAAGCAAAGGATCCAGAGGAACCTATTCCCAATTAATTTTGCCTACAAATAGGCCAGAAACTTCATTATAGTTACTCCTCATACAAAGTATTATAATGGTATGTTAAAACAATCGGAGTAAATCACTTTTGTAAATTCTTATATAAATTATTTTTTTGTCTCACTTTCACTCTAAATGCAACAATTTCATTGGTTATGTAAGGCAAATTACTCTTACTATAAACAAAAAAAATCTAAGCTTGGAATAATGGATTACAAACTGTGGTTTAAGATTAATCTAAATCATGGTAGTATATATAATGAAGAGAATTACACTATTTACACTTGTTCAAAGCCACTTATCAAGATAGGAAGATGACAGCAGATTACATGCTAAAAATAGTATTAGTAGTACCAGTAGAAAAATTCGCTTTTCACCTTTACATAGGTACTAACATAAATACTGCTTGGGACTAAAACATTTGGGAAGATGAAATGAAA
>NW_016805589.1:2725388-2758191 GCF_001698545.2 Rhinopithecus bieti
AGATTTATATTGATTACTCTATAAACCTAAAGTATCCATTTTCATATTATATATAAATTAATTATCTTTTACCTTTACTTGGTATGGAACCATCTAATCAAACTACAACATGGATCCTATAGACTTTTAGTAGACTTATTCATACTCCTGAAGTTATTTTGTTTTAGTGACTAAATAAGAATTACATTGTTCTCTCAGAGGGAAAGTACTCAGAACTCCAAGGAAAGGCAAGAAATGTAATTTATATCAAAGAAGAAATGTACCTGTTCAAATTATTAGGGATACAAACCATTTTGCAAAGGGAAGAGTAAGTGTAAATCACCTTTAAAAATCATTTTTAGATCCTCTGTCCTTAAAATGACACACCATATAGTCTGTGGAGGACAGATATGGTGGTGGGAACGATATCTCAATGTCCAATGTTAGAATGGTTCCATTCTTACTGTGTTCTATAATAAATGGTGTACTGAGAAATTCAAAAATTTTTAGTTAATATTTCAAAACAGAAACAGAATCATGATAGAACTATTCTAATTAGTTTACCATGCTCTATTGGAGGCATGGTATGATACGGGACTAAAGAGCAGAAACCTGAAATCAGCATATTTGGGTTTAAGTCCTGGTTCTGCCATGTTGTAGCTGGATATCTGTGCAAGTTAACTCCCTGACTCTTCATTTCCCCTTCTGTAAAATGAGGATAATATTAGTCCCTACCTCACAGGGTTGTTGTGAGAATTAAATATGTAAAATGCTTAGAACAGTTCCTGGCATATATTATAGTAATTACCATATAACAACTATCATTACCTCAACTTGCAGGAGAACATGTTTTTAGAATATTTTAAATTTGGATATTGCAACTTAATAGAGGAGTGACAAAATTTTAAAAAGGAAGGACACCAATACATAAAGAAACTCTTTAAACCACCAGAAGTATCCCAGTGAAATCTTGATCCAAATCATAAAATGTACTGTTGACAATGTAAAAGAGAACACACATGTGCCAAATCAATACACTAAAACAGTACTGCGAAAACCTCAATTAGTCATAACTTTAAATGGTTTAGAATGCATTACTCACATTAGAACAAGGAAGAAAGAGTAACAAGCTGGAGGATTAAACAAAAACATTTTCTATGACTCAGTTTGTAATTAATTTCTCACTACTTATATATAGTCCTAAATGAGAAAACTGATGTTTTTGAATACAGCTCAGAAGTACGTACAAGTGAACCCAATTGTGCCGTACTGACTGAAGCAAGAAATAATACTAATTAATTTTTCAAAATATCTTCAGGAAGGAGTTAACTGAACTGAATCATTTAGTTAAGCAATCACTATGTTATAAGCGACTTAGTCAATGCAACTTTACTTTATATAAACTCCTGACCCACTGGAGCATATAGAAGATTAGCAGTCAATATAGGAGCTCCACAGAAGTGTTCATGAATCTGTGGTGTAACGCTACTTCCTCCTTAATAAAAGTAGAGAAATCTTACTTAGCTTAAAACCTAGTTTATAAAAGTTGGTTACTTGAAAGGATAAACAAGACTAACAGACCACTAGCTAGATTAACAAAGAAAAAAAGAGTGAAGACCCAAATAAACACAATAAGAAATGTCAAAGATGACATTACAAGAGATTCCACAGGAATAAAAAAGATCTTCACACTATTACAAGTACCGCTATGCACACAAAGTAGAAAATCTAGAGGAAATGGATAAATTGGAACAAAGGCTTTAAAAAATCTTAGGGTTTACGCGTGTGTGTGTCGGGGCGGGGGTGGAGTTTACTATGAAAGTATCATTTTTGTTTTCAGCTAACCCCCGTATATATAAAGCCATTATTTGGAGTAAGTATGTATGTGGAAATGGAAACACACAACCTCCCTAGATTGAACCAGGAAGAAATTGAAATTCTGAACAGACCAATAACAAGTTCTGAAATTGAATCAGTAATAACAAACCCACCAACTGAAAAAAGCCCTTGACCAGATGGATTCACAGCCAAATTCTACCAGATGTACAAAGAAGAGCTGGTACTAATCCTACTAAAACTATTCTTAAAAAGCAATCGAGAAAGAGGGCCTCATCCCTAACTTATTCTACAAGGAAAACATCATTCTAATACCAAAACCTGGTAGAGACACAACAACAACAACAACAACAACAACAACAACAAAACTACAGGCCAATATCCCTGATGAACACAGATACAAAAATCCTCAACAAAACACTAGCAAACTGAATCCAGCTGCACATCAAAAAGTTAACTCACCACAATCAAGTAGGCTTTATTTCTGGGATGCAAGGCTTGTTCAACATACGCAAATCAATAAATGTGATTCACCACATAAACAAACAAAAAAAAGATCATCTCAATAGATGCAGAAGAAGTTGCGATAAAATCCAACATCTCTTCATGATAAAAACCTTCACCAAACTAGGTATCAAAGGAACATACCTCAAAATAAGAAAGAGCCCTCTATGACAAACCTACAGCCAACATCATACCAAATGGGCAAAAGCTGGAAGCATTCCCCTTAATGCAATAAGACAAGGATGCCCAATGTCACCATTCCAATTTAACACAGTACTGGAAATCCTAGTCAGAACAATCAGGTAAGAGAAAGAAATAAAAGGCTTCCAAATAGGAAAAGAAGTAATCAAATGATCTCTTTTCACTTACTATTCTATACCTAGAAACCCTGAAGACTCTGCCAAAAGGCTCCAAATCCTAGTCAGAACAATCAGGTAAGAGAAAGAAATAAAAGGCTTCCAAATAGGAAAAGAAGTAATCAAATGATCTCATTTCACTTACTATTCTATACCTAGAAAACCCTGAAGACTCTGCCAAAAAGCTGATAACTTTGGTAAAGGTTCAGGATTTAAAATCAATGTACAAAAATGAGTAGCATTTCTATACACCAGTAATATTCAAACTGAGAGACAAATCAA
Organism: Rhinopithecus bieti; assembly: GCF_001698545.2. Lineage (NCBI taxonomy): Eukaryota > Metazoa > Chordata > Mammalia > Primates > Cercopithecidae > Rhinopithecus > Rhinopithecus bieti. Next base: position 2,728,346 of record NW_016805589.1, read on the forward strand.
GAATGCAATCCCATTTATAACAGTCAAAAAAGAGTAAAATACCTAGGAATGCATCTAAGTTAGTTTAAGATTTTTACAAGGAGAACTACAAAACACTGCTGAAAGAAATCAGAGATGACACAAACAAATGGAATAACATTCCATGCTCATGGACTGGTAGAATCAGTATAGTTAAAATGGTCATACTACCCAAAGCAATTTATAGATTCAGTACTATTCCTATCAAACTACAATGTCATTTTTTACAGAACTAGCAAAAAGCATTCTAAAATTCATATGGAACCAAAAAATGCCCCAAATAGCCAAAGCAATCCTAAGCAAAAAGAACAAAGCTGGCAACATCACATTACCCCAAATCAAACTATACTACAGGCTACAGTAACCAAAACAGCATGGTATCCGTACAAAAAACCCACACAATGGTACAGAATAGAGTCCAGAAATAAAGACACAAACCTACAGCCATCTAATCTACACAAAGTTGATAAAAATAAGCCATAGGAAAAAGACTCCCTATTACATTAATGGTGCTGGGATAACTGGCTATCCATGTGCAGAAGAATGAAACTGGACCTCTACCTATTGCCATACAAAAATTAATAAGGTGGATTAAAGATGTAAATGTAAGACCTCAAACTATGAAAATCCTAGAAGAAAACCTAGGAAATCACCTTCTCGACACTGGCCTTGGGAAAGAATTTATGACTAATCCCCAAAAGCAACTGCAACAAAAACAAAAATTGACAATAGGACCTAATTAAACTAAAGAGTTTCTGCAAAGCAAGAGAAACTATCACAGACAATCTACAGAATAGGAGAAAATATTTGCTAACTATGCATCTGACAAAGCCCTAACATCCAGAGTTTATATGGAACTTAAATTAACAAGCAAAACAACCCCATTAAAATGGGCAAAGGACATGAGCAGACACTTCTCAAAAAAAAAAAAAAAAAAAAAAAAAAAAAAAAAGGGGCCAACAAACATATGAAAAAATGCTGATTGTTAATCATCAGAGAAATGCAAGTCAAAACCACAATGACACCACTGTGGAAAGAAGTTTGGAGATTTTTCAAAGAATTAAGAGTTTAACTACCATTCAACCTAGCAATCCTATTGCTGGGCATATACCCAAAGAGAAATAATTCATTCTATCAAAAAGACACATGTACCCATATGTTCACTGCAGCACGGTTTGCAATAGCAAAGACATGGAACCAACCCAGGTGCCCATCAACAGTGCACTGGATAAAGAAAATGTGGTATTTATATGCCATGGAATACTATATAGACACAAAAAGAATGAAATCATGTTCTTTGCAGCAACATGGATGTAGCAGGCGGCCAGTATCCTATATGAACTAATGCAGAAAACCAAATACTGTGTTCTTATTTATAAATGGGAGCTAAACATGGAGTACGCAGAGACATAAAGATGGCCACAGACACTGGGAAATAAAAGAGTGGGGACAGAGGAAGGGAGGCACACGTTAAAAAGCACCTGTTAGGTACTGTGCTTACTTCCTGGATGAAAGGTTCAATCGTACTCCAAATACCAGCATCATACAATGTATCTTAGTAACAAACCTGTACATGTACCCCCAGAATCTAAAATATAAGTTGAAAATAAGAGAGAAACTACTAGATTGGGTTTATTAACTTAAAAAAATAGTTAAATAATATTTGGTAATAAATCTGATAATGCCATAAGACTGTAAGTTTCATTTGACTGTTTATACTAAAAACAAAGCCATACTTTGGATTGATTATAATATACCTTAAAAGGAAATGAATAAAAACATTTAGTTACAAGAGAAAACAAGCAAGTTAAAAAAAAAAATTAGGATCACCATTAAACATCTTATCCGTTCTTCAATGCTAGACACTTGAAGCAGTGAAGGCCACTCCCTTAAAATAAATCTTGAGATTTACTTGGTATGGGGCAAGAGTATAAAAATACACCACTTGCAGTCCTAAGTTACATTTATGGAGAGACTTGGGCAAAGTTACTCTGGGGTTATCATTGAAACTTCTTGGCTTAGGGGAAGCACTCTGATGAACAAGAGAATATTTCTGAAGGTTGTAAAAGAAAAAAAAAAAGTGTGAAACACATGGCTCATCTATATTGTAAGTATTAGGGTCTGCCAAAGATTCCTGGCAAACATACATACCAGGCCAAATACAGATTTTATGTATACTGGGGTTAGTTCAATACAAAAATGATACTTTTACAGTAAAACCACACACACAAACCCTAAGAACTTTTTTAAGCCTTTCTTTCAATTCATCTACAAGTAGAACTGGATCAACTATATGATATGTGCCACACAGTACATATCATAGTATGAAATAACAAGTTAGAATTTTCTTCTATTACGTAGTATAAAAATGGATATAAAGTAAATCATGGCCCTACTCAAAGGTGTTTTAATAATATGAGGGTCCAAAAGTAGAAGAATGTATGTCAAAGACTAACATGTAGTAGTTTTTAACAAATGCCAATTTCTACACTAACTGGATATGTTATAATGACAATTTACAAGAGCATATAATTGGTTATTTTTAATACAATATTTTGAGAAACTGCAGCCTAAATTGTATGCTTAAATTTTATTCATGTAAGAAAAATTTCTGATGTCCAACAAAAGATTCAACTGGAAATGACAGTGATGGCATAATTAATAGAAAAATCAGATGTCAGTCACTGCCTTGGGTCATCTTCTAGTGCAGTAAGGGCAAAGGGCACTGCAATTGCTATTAAACTGTAAGAGGGAGGAAAGCATGGACAAATTTCGTAGCCTAGTCCATCAAAATCATTACTTTGTAGTTGATGTATCTTTTTTGTTTTGATGAAAGAAGTCCCTTGTAGTTTGGATAGGGAGAAATTGCCCAGAAAAACATAATATGCTTAAAGCTCCAAAGATCTTAACCTTCACATGTATTCAGAAAAGCATCTAAAAATGTTACTGGGTAAGCAACCACAATATATTAGAGGTACAACAAAATTTTATTTGGGTTTGTCCTTTGAGCTTCATTCAAAATCTATTTCTAAATATAAAATAGCTAAAATGAAAAAATGAAGATTAGAGAAAATTGGGACCAGAGAAAGTAACCCAAAGGGCACTAAAAACTCAAGTGTCTTAATATATATTTAAATGGTCAAAGTATATTACATACATAGGAGATCAGAAAGCAGCAAGATGAAACTGGGTAAAATCTGGGCAGAGATCTGGTATCTAAGAAAGTGGGGAATACTGTATTTATTTATAACAAAAATAAACTACCCTTGTGGAACTTAAAGCAAACTTCTGTGTGCATTTTTTAGTTAATCTCTGCAGTTTTTATAACATTTACAAGAAAGTGGGCAGTTATCATTTTATGTAAATCAATGTTTAACATGCTGACACTCTGCAGTTAAGTTTAAATAGCCTGGGCAAACCTAGATAGAGTTGTGTGTGTAGTTTGGGGAATTAGACTCTTCATAGTCATACCCATAAATCTATTTTCTATTTACCAAGATGTACATAAACAGTGTGTGCTAGATAGCACCAACAATTAGTCTCTCCTATCAAAAGAACCACATAGGTCAGTTGCAGTGGCTCACACCTGTAATCCCAGCACTTTGGGAGGCCACAATGGGAGGATCACTTAAGGCCAGGAGTTAGACACCAGCCTGGGCAACATAGCAACACTCTTTTGTCTCTACAAAAAACTAAAACAAAAATTAAAAAAATAATCAGCTGGGTGTGGTAGTGTACATCTGTAACCCTATAGGGTGGGAAGATGGCTTCAGTCTTAGGAGTTCAAGGCTGCAGTGAGCCATGTTCATGCCACTGCACTCCAGCCTGGGTGACAAGAGTTAGACTCTGTCTCTAAAATATAATCATCATCATAATCATAAAAAGAACCACATGGTTTCCATTCTCTCTCAGTACTGCCTGCCATCTCTTATCTGGAGGACTGCCATATTCATTTAATTGGTCTCTCCATGTAAGATTAGTCTTTGTAAAATACAAATCTGATCATGTCTCTGCCCTTATTTTTCATCTATCTAATTCCTACTCAGCTTATAGATTTAAAATTCAATGTTACTTCTTCCTTGACTTCCAAGGAAATAGGTGACCTTCCGCTTGTTCCTGTGGCCTTATGCTCTCTATGGTGTGCCATGCTATTTTGTGACTGATTCTGCAACCTAACTAGCCAGTAAACTACTTGAATACAGGCACTATTTTACTCATTTTATATCTAGTGACTGGTTCATTGGTGCGTATTTGCTGAATAAAAGTGCTAATCTCACAATAAATACTAAGCATATGTGTTATTTGATCACACTACCTTCACAGAACTTACAATTTCAACCACAGCAGAATTCCAAACTTTTTTCAGAGGAAAATTTTTTAATGCTGAGATCAGTGTTAATTATACAACTTGTTATATAAACAGGGATATCAAACTCTAACTTATAACTAGTTTCAGGTTTCTTTTTTTTTTTTTTTCCCCCTGGGATGGAGTCTTGCTCTGTCGCCAAGCTGGAGTGCAATGGCATGATCTCGGCTCACTGCAACCTCTGCCTCCCGGGTTCAAGCAATTCTCCTGCCTCAGCCTCCTGAGTAGCTGGGATTACAGGTGCATGCCACCACGCCCAGCTAATTTTGTATTTTAGTAGAGACAAGGTTTCACCATGTTAGCCAGGATGGTCTCGATCTCTTGACCTCATGATCTGCCTGCCTTGGTCTCCCCCAAAGTTCTGGGATTACAGGTGTGAGCCACTGCGCCCGGCCCAGGTTTCTTCTTTACTTGAAAACCAAAACAAAACCCATCCAGTTCTTCCTTGAGATTTTTTTTCCCACACCCCTCTTGAAGATCTGTAATAAAACATAGATCTCCAAGTAAAAGGTGTGCTTTTAAAAGGCAAACAGAAAAATGGACATGTAAATATGTATGATACAGAAACATTCCCAACCCTAGGGAATAGTTTTGAGGCTGAAAAAAGGAGTAAGAATAATAAAGTTGCTGCATGTTGTATAAGTTTCATTATTATATAATTTCCTTTCTTCGTATATAGTCTGGCTGTACTGAATTCAGTGTGTGTAAGAACTGGTGGATAAACAGAATATGACATACTCATGAAAAAAAAGTTCCCATTTTTATTGAGCAGTAACATTATGCTAGTCAAGCATTATTACATCTGCTTACTTGTATCTTCAAAAGTAAAATGACAAATTTTTATAAGCTACAGAGACAAACAATTGCTTTCAGATATTTACATTACCTTCCAGGTTCATTCCAGCCTGAAGACATTTTCGATAGCGGCATGCTGGGCAGTTTTTTCTTCGAATTTTATCGATGATGCAATCATTCCTTCCAGCACATAGGTAATTGTGCTGTCCTATATGGAATAAAAGGCACTGTTAAAGTTTCACAGGTCTTCAAAGATATTTTTTATGGAGAGCCTCTATCTGTTTTTGTTTCCAGTGGAATGTAACCAAGGCACCCACAGGTATTGATTAGGGAAATGTTCTTGCCCACATTGCCATTATGAGGTCGAGAGATCAACAACAAAAAGAATCTCCCTTTTTCTGTTCAACAAACTGAAAACAGTGCAATAAAAAACCTTACTGCAGTATTCACATATAAAAAAAAGTACACAAATCATCAGTGAACCACTTAATAAATTTTTACAAACCAAGAACCTTTATGTAATCAGGTTAACAGATCAAGAAACAGAACAGTACCCCAACAAGCCCCCTTTCTGCCCAATCCAGCCAGTACCCAACAAGGGTAACTACTTTTTTGACAAACTGTGTTTTCAACAGTTTGATAGATGGTGGTTCTTTTTTTTTTTTTTTTTTTTTTTTGAATTGGAGTCTTGCTCTGTTGCCCAGGCTGGGAGTGTAGTAGTTTAGTGGCATGATCTCAGCTCACTGCAACCTCTGCCTCCCGGGTTCAAGCGATTCTCCTGCCTCAGCCTCCTGAGTAGCTGGGATTACAGGTGCGTACCACCACGCCTGGGTAATTTTTGTATTTTTAGTAGAGACAACGTTTCACCATGTTGGCCAGGATTGTCTCGATCTCATGACCTCATGATCCACCCGCCTCAGCTTCCCCATGTGCTAGGATTACAAGCATGAGCCACTGTGCCCGGCTGACAGATTGTGTTTTAAACACATAATAGTTTGGGGTAGATGGTTAACTGTATCAGGTTCAATTCTTTGTAAAGAATAGGCCACAAAATTGACGACTGGACTATAATTCACCTTTGTTCAGAGCTGCTCTCCAATGCCAAATATCTGTACCAGCTGTTTCAATTTCTTTTTGTACTCTATAAGTTTCCCAGCTTCTTTGCTTGGATGCAAAATGGAAGCACTAACCCAATTCTATCTCCTATAAAGCAAAAGTAGGATCAATGGATACATCCATTGTTCAAGCAGTTATAATACAAAAAAGTTATACCTTATAAGGAATCTCTAAATCATTGTCCCACAGTTAACAGAAGAAAAAAATAGAAAAAAAAATCACCCACTTATAATGAAAAATTCCAAAGTTTTGTTTATATCCAACTGAAATGTCAGGATGTGCACATTATGCCAATATTGATTTCTTTATCCCAGGTATGTCTTTTTTTTTTTTTGAGATGGAGTCTTAGGATGAGAGTCCTGACATGTGTCCATCCACGACTGAGAACAGATAAGCAAAGCTGGCGTGATCTCAAGCTCACTGCAAGTCGTCCCCTCAACCGGTTCACCGCCGATTTCTGGCCTGCCTAGACACCTTCCCGAGTAGCTGTAGGGAACATAGAGTGCCGCCACCTTACGCCCAGGCTAAATATTATTGAATTTTTAGTAGGGGACAGGGTTTCACCGTTTTAGCCAGAATGGGTTCTCGATCTGCCTGACAACTTGTGATAGCCACCCACCCTCCCAAAGTGCTGGGATTATACGCGTGAGCCACCACACCCGGCCCCAGGTATGTCTTTTGTGCAGCTAAGACTCTGAGCTATAGGATCAGAGGCACTGTACCCTCATAAGATAAAAATAGCCCTTTGTGGTTATTAGCATGAAGTTGGACACGTCTATCTGTTTCTTATCTATAAAATGAGGAGTTTTAACTAGTATTCACTATTTCACAACACATGGCCACGTACAACTAATAGTCATTTCCTGTCAATCCATTCATTCATTCCTTGACTCATTTATTTATTTATTTATTTTTAGACAAGTTCTTGCTATGTCACCTAGGCTGGAGTACAGTGGTGTGTCATAGCTCATTGCAGCCTGAATCTCCTGCTTTAGTTTCCTGAGTAGCTGAGACTACAGGTACGATGCCTGGATAATTTCTTTTTTTTCCTGTATAGACAGGGTATTGTTATATTGCTCCGGCTGGTCTCAAACTCCAGGTCTCAAGCAATCCTCCCATCTTGGCCTCCCAAACTGCTGGGATAATAGGTGTGAGCCACAGTGCCCAGCCCATTTTCCTGACAACCCTTCTGATAAGACAATGAGACATCTTATTTTGGAGTTCCTATGTCTTCTACTACTTGGTAAGTAGCCTTTCTAACTGATAGAAAGATGAGTCTTCAAGTCAGCTGAAATTTTGTGAGATTGTTTTATTTACATGGTATTTATTTGTGTGGTTAAAATCTATTTTTGGCAAGTAATTCTGGTTTTCTATTTATGGTAGGTGTGGTAGCCAGCCTCCCAAGATGGCCCCCAGTGATCTCTGCCTCCTTGAATGCATGGTCTTGTGTAGTCCCTTTCCGTCCTTCACCAGGATTGGTCTATGTGGCCAATAAAATACGGCAGAAGTGATGGCATGTTATATGTGAAATCAGATAATAAAAGAGAGTAGTTATGCTGCATTGATCACATCCTCTCTTGGCTCATTTGTTACGGGGGATATAAATTATAATACTACGCACGTTACTCCACAGAGACCGCAAGGATGCCAGCTTTGGCTAGTGTAGTAGTCCCACCTATTGATTAGAGTCATGAGTAAAGCCCACCCCTGACTAGTGCAAAGCTCCAAATAAAGTGCAACAACTTGCTAATAACCATATTATACAATGCCAATTTTGAGGGATAACCTATAATTCTAGCAGGTATTAAGAATGGAGTGCTAAGTGTATGATGTAAATAATAAAAGTTGCATCTTTATAATTGTCTAAGAAAGTGTTCCAAAATATGTATCTGGGCTTTAAGGCATATTTCTGTTGTGTCTGGATAGAAAAACAGAATTGCTGAGTTAGGTTATCAAAGGACTGCAGAATTGCAGAGCTGTAAAGGGCCTTTGAGAACATTAAAATCCAAATAAAGGAAGAAACAGAGCAAAAACTTAACATATTCTACAATTTAACCTTTCTTATTAATCATGTAATCTCACCATCATACTTCACTTAAATACTTAAATAACAAACATTTAAGAGTATAGCTAATAGTCAATTAAATTTTACCTAAAAACAAGTATGGGAATTTAATTTTAAAGCAGGGATTAAGCACAGAGGGTATATGGCCTGAACTGGTCTTCTCTAAGGGAGGTATGTTTAGCTTTGTTTTCTGTTCTAATTGCACTTGGATGCTTTTAGGTAGGGCATGTGTGCAATCTCTAATACTAACATGTGCCCTCCTCCCCACAACTGTATTACATTTAGCCAAAATGACACGTAGTTGGTCTCTATAAGCATCTGAATTTGTACCATTTTAAAGAACAATTTTAATTCAAATGGAGGAAAGTAAACATTTTTAATAGCCATATTTAAGGCTTCATTGTGAAATTCACCTTCAAAAATCAGTTTGTCAGTATTTATTACATACAGTACAGATGCCCTTTAGGACGAAGTTACATCCAGATAAACCCATTATAAGTCAATAGTGCATTTTTTGATTTAAGATATTTTTAATTCACAATGGGTTTACCTGGAGGCAACCCCACTGTAAGTTGAGGAGCATACTGAATGCATATCACTTTCCCACCATCATAAAAGTTGAAAAATCATTAAGTCAGGGACTGTCTTACTATTATCACTGCATTTATATCATGGAAATACTTAGGCAGTTAAGAAAGTGAGTAGTAAAGTGAGGACACGAAGATGCTTCCGTCTTTTGCGTATGTGTTAAATAACATCCACTTTATTAGGAGCATTGCACTAGGCAGGGCTGGGCTTTACTTTTGACCCTAATCAATAGGTGGGACTACTACACTGGCCAAAGCTGGCATCCTTGTAATCTCTGTGGTGTAATATGAGTAATTTTATAATTTGCTAATGTTTTAAAAAGTAAAACAAAAGAAAATGACTCATTTAACTCTCATGGATATGCAAACACAACATGAGACAAATAATCCTCATAGAGTGAATGAATAATAAATATGTTTCTTTAAAAATTAATATAATCACAGCTTTAGGCCACACTGCTTTCAAACTTTAGAAATAACTAAATTATATGACTTTCTTTTTTCCAAGAGGAGTCACTGGTAATATTAGGAAATTTTAGACTCTCTTCTAATAGGTTTGCTATGGAATGAATTTCTCCTTTAGGGAGATAATGCTGTTGCCCTGTCAGCAGTCTGAATCCATAACAAAGTAAGATTTATATTAACACAACATTTATATAGCGAAATATCTTTCTCTAAAATACTTTTCCTGACCTCCTCAGGTCGAGTTTCTCTCTCCCTCCTCCGAATTATAATCTCTGCACCTTGTCACTGTTAACCCATCTTTCACTTCAGTGGAGTGTGACTTCCCAGAGGGTAAGGATCAGGTCTTATTGGTATTTACACCACTTAGCACAGTGCCCTGGCTTAATAGAAAAAAAATGAATAAGAAATGAAATGAATGTCTTTTTTTTCCTGTCACAGTTCTCACTGTGTCTCACATTTTTGCCAGGCCAGTATAGGTGGTGACTTTGAAACCTATTAGCTTATGGAAGTTAAAGCCCATATTTCTAATGCAATGAACATTATGTTATGCCGAAACTTAACACCATCATTTCATATGACAGTACTTTCTTATAGTGTTACCTTATGCTTCCTGACCAAACTCCCAGGCATCAACTTATACTTTTCTATTTTATTCTAGATCTTTTTGTGTTGTTGTTTTAAATAATTTACTGCACATTAGAGGACCTAGAAACCACCCTCCTCTCCCCTCTTAACTGATATTTAGCCTTCATGGGCTTTGCATATAATGGAAATTTCAAAATCCACCCTGAGAAATGAAAACCAAGTAGAGGAAAAATAAAACTCTTCAAAACACACACTACCTTCCACTGCTCTTTTGAAGAAAACTTTACAGCTTCCACAAGTTAAGACTCCATAATGACATCCTGATGCTTCATCAGAGCACACCAGGCAGAGTTTCGGAGGTGGTCCTGTTGTTGCTGTTGAGGAGCTGGATGGAGGAGAGCTTACATCTGGTCTCATGCTGGGGCTAAAGAAGGGGAAGAACAGTGTTATGATTTAACTGTCAAAGAAATATCAAAATACAGTTCTCTTAGCTTTTCACTTCATAGTCAGAATGCGCACACTGACCTCTGGCTTCAAGTGCTAGCAGGCACTAAAATATCCTATCTAAATATATTCAAATCATGTTATAATCTTCTTTAAACAAAATTAAGAATGAGGTCATTTCTTTTGAAGTGTCTCCAAAATAGAATGGTGTGGTTCTGGTTCGATTTGTTTATTTTTATAATCACCTTTATTAAGGTGTCACACACAATAACATTTACTGTTTTCTAAATCTATAATTTATGGCTTTTGTTAAATATTCACATAACTACTATCACAATCAGGACAGAAGATATTTCCATCATCCCAAAAAGATGCCTCCTATGCCTTTAATTGCTTAGGACATAATTTTTTTCCTAATTTAAGATCTTATACAGGCATCTTTTAAAATTCAATCAAGTGTCATTACAGTTCTACTCATGTTTCCCACTAGAGTCAAAATGTTTTTACAATCTTAAAAGTTTTGTCCCGTGTCTCTCAATTCCTAATATCATCTTGGCTGAAACCACAATTTCATATGACTCAGACAAGACTGATCCAGAAACATTTTCTATAACCTTCCTGTCTGGCTTGTAGTAAGACTGGACAAAGCACTAGGCTTTCAAAAGTGAGTTCCATTCTGCCCACTCCACTCTATGACTATTTGGCCTGAATAAAAAGATAGAAATGTGAATCTGCTTCTTTTACTAGTCTCTAACATTTTTCATTTTCTCACCACAAAGAGTGCCAGTCTAGTGATTACTAGGTGTTTAAAAGATAATTTGTTGTTTTAAAAATTTTCAATCTCAAAGAAAAGTTGAAAGAATTGTACAATAGATATATAGTTTTACCAATATTCACCAATTCTTAACATTTTGCTACATTTGCGGATAAAGATGTATTTTATAAACCAACGAAACAGTGATCTTTTATTACTGGAGGAAAATTAATTACTGCATTTCATATTACATGATATAATGGTTTTCAGTGTTGTATCTTCCTAAGGAATTTTCCTCTTACGTGTTGACTTTAGAACTAGAACCGTATTATGCAGCTAAAATGATTTTGTAGCCTTCTGCTTATAATTAGAGACTGCCTATTCCATTTTTGGTTGTGTTCTTAGGCAAATCTTCAAAAACATGGATGCTGGCAACCTGCTGATTCTGGAATTCTACATACTAAAGTCTGTTTTGCTTATCATCTATACAAGTCCATAAACATACTAGTACCACTCTCTAAACTTTTCTTAATTTGCCTTTTCTCTAAAAGAGATGGCACTTAGAAATAAACTTAAATTGGGTGTTAGTTGTCTCTGTTATCCTTTATTATCGCTTTCTTTTATTTATTTCAGCCAATAACAGTAGTAAATCTCAATTACAAATATGTTTAAACTAATTCACAGAGCAAAGTAACAAAAATTTTTTCTAGTTATCAGTCTGGTTATAAATTACATTTATCAAGTAACATATTTTGTTGCTATTGTTCTCTTTAGGAATAAAAGTCAAAAGGTAATAATTGTAGAATGACAATTTCTTTTATAAATGTTCCCTTAAGTAATTAAGCCAGTAAATTCAAATGCTCCCCCTAAATTCTGTCCTCAAATGAAGCTTCCTGAATCTTGCCAACTGTCTGCTTACCTAACAGCCTTAGTCACCAGGACAGCATTCCCACCATCCTAATTCTGGGAAAAGGCCCCAGGGTTTCACATTGTTCTCTGAACACTGTTAAGAAGAATTTCTAGAGGCTTCTGTATTACAAGGCATTGATTCCCTGCTAGATTTGGGTAAGTGGACTGACTATATGTTGAAAGCCTGTAACAGAAGAGAGTAACCTGAAATGACTCTGCTGTAGGTCCAGCACAGGCCACCCCTGATTAATGGAAACTTGTGACTAATGTAGAGAAGCTGCTTTGGGCCAGAGTTTTACAGAGAAGTAGGAAGGTCCTGGAACAGGGAATGGTGCAACAATGTGTTGGGGAAGCAAAAACCTCTCTGGCTTCTATTCTGAAGATACTCCTATTCTTGCTCAGCCAATCTCTGTCACCTGACAGCTATTTTTAGGAACCAACCAGTTGTTTGTATATTAGTTTACAGAAAATGAGTGCATTGTTTAAAGGTTAGGACGGTATTCTGAAATGTTTCCCCAAGGAATTATATATACACACATATGCATATATAGTATGTATTTATATTTTAAATAATACTTTGTAGTACTTTGTAGTTTCAGCTCTCAATAACCCTGTGAAAATGACGTCATCACCCCTGGATGCAGTCATACAGGCCGTGGCAGGTGGCTGATTGGGGAGCCTATCTATGGTGAAGTTGACATGTTTTAGATCCCAACTGTACCACTTCACAGCTTCTGTTACCTTGGATAGGTATCCACCACTTTGACCCTGTGTTTCCTCATCAGTAAACTGGGAAGGGTATCACCTGTGTGTGTGTTGTGACAATGAGATAACACAAAGAAAATCTACTACAAGTTCCTGCTTCAATACATGTTCATGTTCCTTTTTCTTTTTCAGAAACACTGAAGATTTTATGAGTAAGTATTATATAAGTGGAAGGTGGTATTAAGTCTAAATCCTAGGACCGTATTTCCCAAATTCTTAGATATTGGAATATATGCAAAACATGTTTAGGCCACTCAACTGTAAGCTACAGATGACAAGGGAAAGTAAAACTGAAATGAACAAATGGATTGATAATACAGTAGCTAAAAATCTGGAACCTTAATCAGGCTTTTGGCATCCCTTCAGGCAGTCATTCTGGGCTACATCAGATAAGAACTGAGTACATGGAAAGCTGCCAGATGTACCATAGATATCGGTGAAAAAAATCAATTTTTGTCATACAAATAGGAGGACTAAGATGGCCTATAATGAACACCATTGGAAAAAATGGATGAATGCTAAATGGTATTCAGTTGCAAGTTTGATATTGTTAAAAGGGCTAGGGTACAATAAAACAGTCAGAACTCAAGAGAAAACTATATGGAATTGACATCTTTTATTAAGGATACATGGCAGAAGGAACCAAAAGTACACTATAGTAAGAGTGCATATTTCACCCTCTTTGAATGGGAAAGCTAAAATGTCCTGGTCTTAAGGGCATCATTATCTGTAATAGTTATTGATTGCTCAATGTGTGTTCACAGCTATGCCAAACATTCTGAGAATGTTAAAAAGTTCCATTATGAACTATTGCTAGGGTGCTTGCTTTTAAGTGAAGAACCCTTGGAACAAAATGCCTTGTTCCAGGTGAATACCTGAATGCTGGTGGTTCCCAATCAGAATGGCAAATGTAGTGGAAACCGAATAATTCCTGAAGCTGAGCTTATGTTAGAGTTCAGAGAGAGAAAACCATGCATAAAGCTAGATATGTCTACTTAATTTTCTCGCAAGCAAAGCAATTGCCACAAGGAGGATTACGGGTGAAAGTCATGGATGGATTATGAGTTAATCACACACCTTGAGAAGCATGTAAAATGTGCAGGTAAATTACACCCATTCATTCAGGCAGACGTTTCGTGGCACCTGAATGAAAGGCACTGTGAGGATCCAGTATCATGCTACAAATGATAACAAACCTTGAAACTCTGGTCTAGGAAGGAGTATCAGAGTATTTTGTAGCCGCCTCTTGTGTCTCAGTACTATTACGAAGAGAATCAGCTTTACATACAGACAAATCTGGGTTCAAATCCTAGCTCCAGTGCTCTAATAGCTGTGACAGTGGCTAGCTGACTTAACTTCTTTGAGTCTATTCCCTTATTAGTGCCATTTTAGGGGGTTTGTGTGGATTATATATATTAGAGTTATATAAAGCATTGTTACATACTTGTGATCATCACACAATAGGTTTCTACCCTACCCCCAAGGATTATCTTTTCTTCTTCCTTCCTGGAGGATCTCGGGGAAAAAGAAGTGCTACAGTCTTCCCTGTGAGCCTGCAGAAGGTTAATAGTCCTCCAGAAACTTAAGTTCAGGTAATTATAGATTTCCTTTTGTTGATACTACACCAACATTTGACAATTTAGCTTTTTAAAGGTTTTAGTATTGCAATGTGGAATCCAAAACTGTTATCAATGAACTTTTGATTGTTACACTGAAATCTGTTAGTCTATCTTGCACTTTGAATGTATCTTTTACCCATGCATGATTTTCTATTATCATGCATTCGTCATTTGGAAAATACTGGTTCACTGAGTTATGCAGATCTTTCAAATGTTGACATAGTTCATAATAGAAAAGAGTCACATTTGTCAAGCCCACAGTGGCAGATACAAGTCTTCAAAAATTCTAATTTTTGCTTGAAACCTGTATTTTGTCAATTGGCAACAAATACTTTAAGTTGTTTTCCTTAAAGTGCTACGTTTACTTCAGTCATTTTTGGGAAAACATCGCCAAATGCCCAAGGCTGAAAACCAGAGTTTATCTCTCATGGGATTCCATGAGAAAAAGGGGGTTAACTCACAGTTTAATCTTATACACACTTTTCTTTGAGACAACTATCAAATGCTATATGTGATATAAGTGGATTATGCATCTTCTCATTTTGTCACAGTGACATGAGAAAGAACACATGTATTTAAGGGTTGAAATTTAATGTAATTAATAATTTTTTTTGCTTCTTCAAACATTTTAAGTGCATCGCAGTGAATACAGTAACTACTGTATACTAAGATCCCAACAGTTTTACTCATCTTTGCTTTTGTACTATCAGTGCAAATGTTGACATAATAAAATGGCAAATAAAGTGTGTGTTACTGTGAAAATAGTCTGCCCTTTCAAGGGAGACTCCCAGGGCCCCATGGACCACACTGGAAGAATTGCTGTTATGGAGACTAGTAAAGTGAAGACTCTAAACCAGACAGGCTACAATTCATAACTTAACTCTACCATGTAATAGCTCGGTGACCTTTTAACCTTTCTCAATCTCAATTGCCCTACTGCTAATAGGAGTGGTAATGTACTTGACAAAAGGATACAGTATTGCTTACTAAATTAGAGGCTTTCCCTGACAGAGAAAGGGGCAGAGTTGGTAAACTATTACCCAAATGACATGATTGGCTTAGTCTTCAATTTAAGTGAATTAATCGGCAATTTTTCAGTGTAATGCAAGAAACTTGGGAGGAAAAAAAAAAGATACCACCTCAGAAAGCAAGTGTTAATATGGAAAAAAATTCCAGAAATACAGCTGCTATAACTGGATTAATTTTTTACAACTACCAATAGAATGGGTATATTCCCATTGGCTTGTCAGTTTTTGTGCAAATACCATGACACTGCAGTTCTCAACAGAGAGTAATTTTGCTCTCTAGGAGACACTTGGCAATGTCTGAAAACACTTTTGGTTATCACGGTGGCGGAAATGCTATTGGGATCTAAGGGAGACGAGGCGAGGTATGCTGCTAACCATCCTACATCCTGTGGGCACAGGACAGCCCCCACCACAAAGAAGTATCCAGCTTCAAATGTCAATAATGTTGAGGATGAGAAAACCTGGCCATAAAGCTTTAAGCAACATAAAGTGGAAAAGAAAAAAAAAAAAAGGACCAGAAACATTTTAAAACCTTCTAGACTATGCTTAAAAATGCAACAACTGCACTACTGAAGCAGCCCTAAACAGTCCACTCAAGAAAAGTCCAAAAAGAGATTCAAAACAGGGCTGAAGCCAATCTATGGACTATACAGCTTAGTTACCAAGTACAGGATTGGCTTGAGCCAGTAATTTCTTTTTCCCTCTAGCGCTAACACTAAAAGGTAGTTTTTACACATTAAAGTCACCTGCACTTTTCTTATCTTTGTTCAGTAGGAAAAACGTAAATACTCAGCTGCATACACCAGGTGATTATGTTTTCTGACTGCCCATTTATCTCTGCATTAGCTAAAGGATTACTGATTTGTTTGATAATAAGCTATGGAATAGTTTTCAAATCAAATAGAAAAATGCTTTAGGGGAAACCTTTCACAATATTTCTGTTAAATGGTTTTAGCAGAACACGTTTTATCTTATTTAACAAGCCAAAAAAGACTGATTATTCTCTTTGCTTTGCATTTATTGAGAGAGGTTTGTATTGGTTTCAACTTTAGGTTCATATTAAGGTAGCCATCCAAACTCTGTATCATTTATATTCACTCCTCTTGGGGAGAGGGTTACAGCAACAAAACCTATACATTAATAGATTAAGAGAATTTTCAGTAAAGGATTTTTCAGACCTGTAAGACACCAGTGGCCTAGTACTCAATGTCTCTGGGTTGGTTTCCTTGTCTGTAAAACGAAGGTCTTGATTTAATTAACTCCAAATAAGCTGGCCATATCTTGCAAGGTGGGTTTGGGGATAGAAAAGTGGAGAGGGAAACACTTGGATCTATAAAGGGTTTCTTAGGTCCTGTGTATTTTATTTGTAGAGAGAATATAATCATGTTATCTAAGCTACTTAAAGTCTAATCTGTTTCACAGAAATAACGTATTTCTTTCTCACTGGAAGAATTAATCCACTGTTTGGTCACTATGTTTGGGTAACTTACTTCCTAACAGCTGTATCCTTTTTGGTTCTTCAAACCAAGTGTCAAAGATGGAGAAAAACAGAGTAAGTCTTGAGACCCCAAGCACTCCCTTCTCAGGCTGTGTTCTCAGTCCTGTTTGCTCAGGCTTGCATTAGGGGATGAGAGTTTTAAGGAGAAGCAATAATAGTACATTGAATGGTAAACAGAATACCAAGAACAAGTATGGTAAGAACAAAGACTGAAAACTTTTTCATTGCATGGTTATTTCTAGAATTAAGACTGGATTTTGTTCCCACCTTATGGTTCCTCACACGTAAGAGCATACAAGGATAATAGATGGTTCAGACATTCAGAATTATGAACATGACATCTTCAAAGAAGGCAAGAACATGTTGGAGACAATGGTGAAGTTGTTGCCTGTTTCCAGCAAGGTATCTCGAGCATCTTTGACATGCCATTTGTGTTCACCTCAAGCACAACAGTAACTTATTTCTAAATATTTTATTAGATTCTTAGAGAGATTTGAATTGCTCTCACTATGTTTAGTAATCCAGACTTACATGCAGAGATTTTGCCAATTCTAACCCATCTTCCACATCCTATTTATTACTCTGTGTAACACTATGTCAGGACCTTTTCCTTCCCATCCACTCTGACTGCCGCCATTCTAATGTATGCCTTCCCTCACCTCTTGCTTTGACCACTGCAATGGTTGATACTAAGTAGTCCTTCTAGCACTGGCTTCTCTTTCCATTCTATCCCCACACACTGCTAAAACTCTTTTCTCAACATGATTAAAAATCTGAAGGGCTCCTCCACTGTGTATAGTACAAGCTCAATATGGTCCACAATTTGGTTCTTTTTTATTTTTCCAGTCATATGTCTTCTCACTCCCCTACATAATCCATGTAGTTTCTTTATCACTACATGGATCCTGGATCCTAAAATATTTATCAAGGACCTATGATAGAAGTAGCTTTTGCTAAGATCTGTTTTCCTTGTCTGAAGTGTCCACCATGGTATTTCTGATCCATGACAGCTTCCAGACTTCCTAAAACACTGCCATATAGCACTTTGCACAGATGATCCTATGTTACCTTTTGATGTATATGTATCCTGTTTCTATCAATAATTTCTTTTAGGGGCCCATGTCTTGGGTCTCTCCGTATCACCAGCGTCTTGTAAAATTTCAGTATATGTTCACTTATTTTGCTTACTTATACTTTATATCTTTATCTATTTGCAAAAGAACTCTGAGACAACATGGTAAATATTTATGAGATTATAATCAGAATACAGGTATAACCTCACTATTACTAGGCACTATTATGCAAGCTCTTTCTTTGTATAGATTATCCCATTTAATCCTCTCCATAGACCTATGAGGTGGGTACTATTTTCAGCATTTACAGATGAGGAAACAAGATTTAGAAAAGTTGAGTTGCCTAAAGTGACCTAAGTAACTAGTAAAGTCAGGGTTCAAACCCAGGTCTTTTTGACACCAACATCAGTGTTCTTAAGCAATCTTCTTCCTTCTCCACTATGACAAAGTGTCAGAACTGAGAAGCTGAGGTATATTCAGGCCTTCAACTTGAGAAATAATGCTTTCAACTTTGTAGGTTTGATGTCTTGGTAACATAATACAAAAAAGGTGGCATTTTTTTTCTGTCCCTGCTTCCAATCATGACCTGCAAATGAAGATTTCTGCCCAAATAGGGATTGCCAGACTAGGTCAAATAGGTAAAAACATTTGTCTTAAAATTGTGTGACAATTTGTGTCATCTGACCTAATTTTCAAATGTTCCTCAAACTAATGTATATCTTATATTCCATAATTAGCAGTTCCTAAGTCCTACAAAGACATTTATAAAAACAAATGGAAATGCAGAACAGTTGTGTCTATATTCATATCAATATAAAGGAAGGAAAAAGAACCCTCAAACCAATCTCAACCTGATTTAAAGCCACACTACCCTTTCCTTCCCTCAAAGTCAAAGGCTTAATTCTTTAATTCTTAGATTCTCACATTATCACATTAACATGAGAACGTCTTGGTTCCTCTGTCACGCCAGTATACTAGATGAGTTTCTTTTGCTATCTAAATTTCCCTCAGGTTTTCATGCTGCTACTCTCACTTCATACTCAGGTCCCTACAAATCCACTGAAACAATTTAAAGGAATAATTTTAGGTACAGGACTCCCCACTTATCTGTGGTTTCACTTTTGAGAGTTTCAGGTACCTGCAATCAACAACAGTTTGAAAACATTAAATGGAATAATTCCAGAAATAAACGATTCATAAGTTTTAAATTCTGTGCAATTCTGAGTAATGAGATCTTATGCCCTGGAACGTGAATCATCCCTTTGTCCAGCATATCCACACTGGAGACGCTCCCTGGCGGTTAGTCCCTTACTAGTCATCTGTATTAGTTGTTTTCACACTGCTGATAAAGACATACCCAAAACTGGGAAGAAAAAGAGGTTTAATTGGACTTACAGTTCCACATGGCTGGGGAGGCCTCAGAATCATGGCAGGAGGTGAAAGGTACTTCTTACATGGTGGTGGCAAGAGAAAAATGAGGAAGAGGCAAAAGTGGAAACCCCTGATAAACCCATGAGATCTTGTTAGTCTTATTCACTATCATGAGAATAGCACAGGAAAGACCAGCCCCCATGATTCAATTACCGCACCCCCTCCCCACCAGGTCCCTCCTACAACACATGGGAATTCTGGGACACACAGTTCAAGTTGAGATTTGGGTGAGGACACAGCCAAAC
Source organism: Rhinopithecus bieti (assembly GCF_001698545.2). Classification (NCBI taxonomy): domain Eukaryota; kingdom Metazoa; phylum Chordata; class Mammalia; order Primates; family Cercopithecidae; genus Rhinopithecus; species Rhinopithecus bieti. The sequence continues at coordinate 2,748,109 of NW_016805589.1, forward strand.
CATATCATTCCACCCCTGGTCCCCCCAAATCTCATATCCTCACATTTCAAAACCAATCATGCCTTCCCAACAGTCTCCCAAAGTCTTAGCTGATTTCAGTATTAACCCAAAAGTCCACAGTCCCAAGTCTCATCTGAGATAAGACAAGTAAGTCCCTTCTGCCTATGAGCCTATAAAATTAAAAGCAAGCTAGTGAATTCCTAGACACAAGGGTGGGGGGGGGCAGGGGGTGCCACGCAGTGTCAGAGGTTAAATACAGCTGTTCCAAATGGGAGAAATTGGCCAAAACAAAGGGGGTTACAGGGCCCATGAAAGTCTGAAATCCAGTGAGGTAGTCAAATTTTAAAGCTCCAAAATGATCTCCTTTGACCTCAGGTCTCACATCCAGGTCACGTGGATGCAAAAGATGAATTCCCATGGTCTTCGGCAGTTCCGCCCCTGTGACTTTGCAGGGTACAGCCTACCTCCCAGCTGCTTTCACAGGGTGGGGTTGAGTGTCTGCGGCTTTTCCAGGTACATGGTGCAAGCTATCGGTGGATCTACCATTCTAGGGTCTGGCGGATGACGGCTCTCTTCCCACAGCTCCACTGGGCAGTGCCCCAGTAGGGACTCGATGTGAGGGCTCCAATTCCACATTTCCCTTCTGCACTGCCCTAGCAGTGGTTCTCCATGACAGCCCTGCCCTGCAGTAAAACTTCTGCCTGGGTATCCAGGTGTTTCCATACATCTTCTAAAATCTAGGCGGATGTTCCCAAACCTCAATTCTTGACTTCTGTGCACCCACAGGCTCAACACCATGTCGAAGCTGCCAAGCCTTGGGGCTTCCACCCTCTGAAGCCACAGCCTGAGCTCTACTTTGGCCCCTTTCAGCCATAGCTGGAGCAGCTGGGATACAGGGCACAAAGTCCCTCGCCTGCACACAGCATGAGAACCCTGGGCTTGGCCCATGAAACCACTTTTTCCTCCTGGGCCTCTGGGCCTGTGATGGGAAGGGCTACTTTGAAGGTGTCTGACATGGCCATGGAGACATTTTCCCCATGGTCTTGGGGATTAGCATGAGGCTCCGTGCTACTTACGCAAATATTTGCAGCCAGCTTTAATTTCTTCTCAAAATATGGGTTTCTCTTTTCAACTGCATTGTCAGGTTGCAAATTTTCTGAAGTTTTATGCTGTTCCCCTTTTAAAACAGAATGCTTTTAACAGCACCCAAGTCACATTTTAAGTGCTTTGCTGCTTAGAAATTTCTTCCATCAGATACCCTAAATCATCTCTCTCAAGTTCAAAGTTCCACAAATCTCTAGGGCAGGAGCAAAATGCTGCCAGTCTTTTCGCTAAAACATAACAATAGTAACCTTTGCTCTAGTTCCCAACAAGTTCCTAATATACATCTGAGACCACCTCAGCCTGGACCTTATTGTTCCTATCACTATCAGCATTTTGATCAAAGCCATTCAACATGTCTCTAAGAGGCTCCTAACTTTCCCACATTTGCCGTCTTCTTCTGAGTCTTTCAAACTGTTCCAACCTCTGCCTGTTACCCAGTTCCAAAGTCGCTTCCACATTTTTGGGTATCTTTTCAGCAACACCCATTCTACTGGTACCAGTTTACTGTATTAGTCCATTTTCATGCTTGTGATGACATACCCAAAACTGGGAGAAAAAAGAAGTGGAAACCCCTGATAAACCCATCAGATCATGTGAGACTTGTTAACTATCATGAGAATAGCAAGGGAAAGACCAGATCCTATGATTCAGTTACCTCCCCCTGGGTCCGTCCCACAACACATAGGAATTCTGGAAGATACAATTCAAGTTGAGATTTTGGTAAGGACACAGCCAAACCACATCTCTGTTACCAGTTGGACTGCCATGGTATCACAGTGATTGTGTTCAAGCAACCCTTATTTTACTTAATAATGGCCCTAAAGCACAAGATTAGTGATGCTGGCATATTGTTTAATTGTTTTATTCTATTATTAGTTACTGTTACTCTTTTACTGTTCCTAATTAATAAATTAAACTTTAACCATAGGTATGCATGTATAGGAAAAACAATATACATATAGGATTTGGGTGGTTTCAAGCATACACTGGGAGTTTGGGAACCTATCCTCCATAAATAAGGAGTGGGGGCTGCTATATTTAGTAAATAATGAAAATATTGGTAAGCTTATCCCTAGAAGATCAAGGAGGAAAGAGTTTTTAAAATTATATAAAAGTTATACAGCAGACATCTCCAATACGGCCAATTAGATAAAATTTTAAGACTGAAAAGTTTTCAGTAGGTGAAACAAAATATCCCTTTCACAATAATCATATTGGAAACTACTGACTTGTTTTCAGTAGGTGAAACAAAATATCCCTTTCACAATAATCATATTGGAAACTACTGACTTGTAATTCTGTGTGTCAAGCTGCATGGCTAGGTACAGTAAATAAATTATCTCAAATATTTTTTACTGAGTCCATTTTACAGGTAAGAATACAAAAATTGGGCCTTTTATTTGCCCAAAGTCACATTATAAGGCAACACCTGGATCTGAATTCAGCTCTTCCTAATTCCAAAATCCATGTGCCTCATAACCTTATGACTGCTGCTTGGCAGGGACCTGCAGAGTAACATCCATTAAGCTTGACAGAGTTTTTTAAGATTATGTGGGCCACTTAACAGTCGTAAGGTAAGGTTAAACATCAAAGTTAATTTCTGTTTTTGCCTCTTCTATCCTTCATATCACAGTGGAGCACAAATTATAATTAAGAGATACAAAAGCATTCAGTCACTTCCATTTTTTTTCTTCAGATACTTACTATATTAAGTCTTAAATGAACATATTGGCATTCCAAATTATTAAGATAATGTCATGCTGGTCATTAAAATGCTAAATTAACATGAAGACTGCATTTCAAAAATACAAAAGTATAAATATGAGTGTTTTGTATATTCATACCATGAGTTCTGCCCTTAGAGGAACTCTGAAGTACACTGTTACATATTTGACTAATGTATTCAACCCTAGAATTTTGGGGGATGCATTTGTTTTTTCTGAAATATACTGTCCCACTAAAGTATCAAGTTGGCCATGCATGATGATATGAAAAGCATTTCCCAAACCATAGTTAATTTAAGTAAAATGAACTTAATATTATACTTAACTAGAAAGGAGACGTCTTGCCACACTACCAGTTTTGTAAATAGAAGTTGAGTGAATAGATTTATATCTATTAACCAGAAAAAAGCATAGGCATAAAATAACATGTCATCTGATGTGAGCAGATTGAGAAAGCCAACAAATTTCTAGTTACTCAATTTAAAGGACACTGAAGTACCACAATATATACACTCAATTTGACTACATAATAATAGCTGCTATTTACTTAGCACTTCTTGATCTACATATTCTGTAATCTTCATTACTATCCTGTATTAGTCCATTCTGACACTGCTATGAAGATACTACCTGAGACTGGGTAATTTATCCAGAAAGGAGGTTTAATTGACTCACAGTTCTGCATGGCTGGGGAAGCCTCAGGAAACTTACGATCATGGTGGAAGGGGCAGGGGAAACAAGGCACGTCTTACATGGCGGCAGGAGAGAGAGAGAGCACAGGGGAAACTGCCACATTTAAACCATGAGCTCTCCTGAGAACTCCCTATCACAAGAACAGCATGGAAAAACCTCCCGCCATGATCCAATTGCCTCCCACCAGGTCTTCCCCCCAAAACATGGGGGTTACAATTCAAGATTAGATTTGGGTGGGGACACAGAGCCAAATCATTTTGCACCTGACCCCTCTCAAATTCTATGTCTTTTCACATTTTAAAACCAATTATGCCTTCCCAACAGTCCCCTAGTCTTAACTCATTACTGCATTAACTCAAAAGTCCAAGACCAAAGTCTCATCTGAGACAAGGCAAGTCCCTTCCACCTATGAGCCTATAAAATCCAAAGCAAGTTAGTTACTTCCAAGATACAATGAGGGAACAGGCATTGGGTAAATGTTCCTGTTCCAAATGGGAGAAATTGGCCAAACCAAGGGCCACAGGCACCATGCAAATCTGAAACCCAGCTGGGCAGCCCTTAACTCTAAAAGCCCAAAAATCTCCTTTGACTCCATGTCTCACATTCAGGGCACACTGCAGTAAGGGGTGGGCTTTCATACCCTTGGGCAGCTCTGCCCCTGTGGCTCAGCAGGGTGCCCCTGTGGCTTTCACAGGCTGGCATTCTGTGGCTTTTCCAGGTGCATACTGCAAACTCTCGGTGAATCTACCTTTCTGGAGCCTGGAGGACACTGGCCCTCTTCTCACAGCTCCACTAGATGGGGACTCTGTATGGGGGATCCAACCCCACATTTCCCTTTCACACTGCCCTAGCAGAGGTTCTCCATGAGGGCTCCGCCTCTGCAGCAGTCTTCTGCCTGGACATGCAGGCGTTTCTATACATTCTCTGAAGTATACGCACAAGTTCCCAAACTTCAACTCTTGTCTTCTGCGCACCTGCAGGCCCAACACCACACAGAAGCTGCCAAAGCTTCAGACTTGCATCCTCTGAAGCAATGGTGCAAGCCATTAACTCAGCCCCTTTTAGCCACAGTTGAAGCTGGAGTGGCAGGGATGCAGGGCCCATGTCGTGAAGCTGTACAGAGCAGTGAGGTCCTGACCAGGAAACCATTTTTCCCTTCTAGGTCTCAGGCCTGTGATGGGAGGGGCTGCCCCTGAAGATTTCTGCCATGCCCTGGAGACATCTTCTCCATTGTCTTGGTTATTAACATTTGGCTCCTTGTTACTTATTCACATTTCTGCAGCTGGCTTGAATTCCTCCACAGAAAATGGGGTTTTCTTTTCTACTAAACAGTCAGGCTGCAAATTTTCCAAACCTTTATGCTCTGCTTCACTTCTAAACCTAAGTTCCAGTTTCAAACTATATCTTTGTGAATGCATATGACTGAATGGTTTCAGAATCAGCCGGTCACCACTAAGATGCTTTGCTGCTTAGAAAAAAATCCTGCTCAATACCCTAAATCATCTCTCTCAAGTTCAAAGTTCTTCACTTCTCTAGGGCAGGAGCAAAAGGCTGCCAGTCTTTTTGTTAAGCATAGCAAAAATAACATTTGGTCCAGTTCCCAGTAAGTTCCTCATCTCTATCTGAGTCCACTTCAGCCTGGACTTCACTGTCCACATCACTATTAGCATTTTGGTCAAAAGTATTCACAAGTCTCTAGAAGTTCCAAATTTTCCTGTATCTTCCAGTTTTCTTCTGAGCCCTCCAAACTGTTTCAATCACTGACTGTTACCCAGTTCCAAAGTCGCTTCACATTTTCAGGTTATCTTTATAGCGGTACCCAATTCTGCCAGTACCAATTCTCTGTATTAGTCAGTTTTTACACTGCTATAAAGAGTATCTGAGACTGGGTAATTTATAAGAGAGGTTTAATTTACTCATAGTTCTGCATGGCTGGGGAGGCCTCAAGAAGCATGCAATCATGGCAGAAGGCAAAGAGGAAGCAAGGAAAGTCTTACATGGTGGCAGGAGAGAGAGAAAGCACAGGGCAAACTGCCATATTTAAACCATCAGATCTTTTGAGATCTCCCTCACTATCACGAGAATAGCATGGAGGAAATCTCCATGATCCAAACGCCTCACACCAGGTCCCTCCCTCAACATGTGGGGATTACAATTCAAGATAAGATTTCGGTGGGGACACAGAGTCAAACCATATCACATCCTGAAAGTAGGTATCTCTAATCCCATTTGACAGATGCAGAAACTAAGACTCAGAAATTAGAGAACTGGTCCCAGGACACTGTATTATACATTTATTAAGAGGCAAAATCTAAATTTGCATTCAAGATTCCAAGTCTACTGCTGCTTTATTTTTTTGCACATGCCAATAGCAAAAGCTTGGTTTTCAAACTGTATCACAGGTTAAGACAGATTAAATTAGAATAATATTATAATAATTAGAGGATGTTAGAACTCCTTTGTTTCACAGAAATAAAGGTCAAATGATACCCAAAGTAACAGGTATCACAGGTAAGAAATTAACACTTTTTAATACCAATACTCATTTATTATTCCTTTACCCTGCATTCCCCAGATACAGATAAAAGGGCTGACTACATTTTTTTTAAAACGTGTGAATTGTTCTAAAATTCAGTACTTTTCCACATTCTGGTGAGATCCTCTTGGTAAATTATATAATTAAATATCAGTCAAAACGTACTAAAAAATGTATTGTGGCACTGTATATAATCTATATGTACTCTGATTTACACATATTTGTCTACATATACATTTATCAATTCACAATAACAGAGTGATGTGCCATGTAAACTATCATGTAGTTTCACTTTTGAAAATTTAGCAATAGAAAATAAATTTTGGTTTTGGTTGTTTTTCACAGTCTAAGTAAGTATAGGTTACTGTGGTTCATTTTAGAACACTCAGAAAAGTAACGTGTTTCTTCTAATTTTTAAAATTTTAGGGATATTCTTCAAAATGTAAAAATTTCAAGGGCACATAGCACTTAATAAATGGTAGCTACTGTTGCAGTGGAAGATGTGCAATGTGGAAGCTTTGAAATTGATAAGCATTTATAATCAAAATAATAGTAAATAATCTTTTCCTTTTTTCTAAAATAATCTTCAGATTTACAAATAAAATCAATACTATATTCTCTCAAATTCATTTTAAAAGCTCCATCAGAGTTTGTTATCTTCATAAAAGTATTGCAAAAAATATTTTAACAAACCAAATCCCTTTTGAAAAGAATCAAAAAGAATAAGAATGTGAATGTCAGCCATAAGAAAGCATTTTTAAAACTGTGTTTTCATATAAGCAGTTCTGCATGCAAGAAACAGAAACTGCTGAGTACCACTGCAGATTGGATTATCCTGTTAACAGCTCCAAAGTCTAAGAGAAATGGAATCTCTGAAAATAAAAGTCTTTACTTAAAATTTTAATTACCAACATAATTTTTAGAGTTGTTACTTTCAACAAAATCATCCCTGAAAAAACTTCACAACCAAAAAGTTAAATACAACAACAAAGCATTGCAGGGGATATAAAGAGTCAATATTGTTAAAATGGTCACACTGCCCAAAGCAATTAGCGGGTTCAATGCTATTGCTCTCAAAATACCAATGACATTCTTCACAGAATTAGAAAAAAACTACTTTAAAATTCATACAGAATCAAAAAAAGGCCCAAATAGCCAAAGCAATCCTAAACCAAAAGAACACAGCCGGAGGCACCGTATTATCCGACTTCGAACTACTATAAGGTTACAGTAACCAAAACAGCATGGTACTGGTACAAAACAGACACATAGACCAATGCAACAGAATAGAGCCCAGAAATAAGACCACACAGTTAAAACCATCCGATCTTTAACAAAGCCAACAAAAACAAGCAATGGGGAAAGGACTCCCTATTCAATAAATGGTGCTGGGATAACTGGCTAGCCATATGCCGAAGATTCAAAGTGAAAGCTTTTCTTACATCATATACAAAAATCAAGTCAAGATGCATTAAAGACTTAAACACAAAAGCTAAAAATATAAAAACCCTAGAAGATAACCTGGGAAATGAACTATTATAGACACAGGCCCTGGCAAATATTTTGACAAAGACACCAAAAGCAACTGCAACAAACAAAAAATTTGACAAATGGAACCTAATTAAACTAAAGGGGCTCTGCACACTAAAAGAAATTATGAACACAATAAACAGACAACCTATAGAATGGGGGAAAATACTTGCAAACCATGCATCTGATCAAAATATAATATCCAGAATCTATAAGGAACTTAATAAGCAAAAGACAACTCCATTAAAAAGTGGGCAAAGGACATGAACACTTTTCAAAAGAAGACACACATGTGGCCAAGAAGCATATGAAAAATGTTCAACATCATTGATCATTAGAGAAATGCAAATCAAAACCACAATGAGATACCATCTCACACCAGTCAGAACAGCTATTACTAAACAGTCAGAAAATAATAGAACCTGGCGAGGTTGCAGAGAAAGAGAAATGAGTATGCACGCCTGGTAGGAGTGTAAATTAATTCAGCCATAGTGGAAAGCAGTTTGATGATTTCTCAAAGAACTTAGAACAGAACTACCATTCGACCCAGCAATTCTATCACTAGGTATATACCCAGAGGAATATAAATGATTCTACCATAAAGACACATGCATGTGTATGTTAATTGCAGCACTACTGACAATAGCAAAGACATGGAATCAACCTAAAAGACCATCAACAGAAGACTGGATAAAGAAAATGTGGTGTATATACACCATGGAATTCTACACAGCCATAAAAAGAATGAGATCATGTCCTTTGCAGCAACATGGATGGAGCTGGCAGCCATTATCCTAAGCAAACTAACACAGGAATAGAAAACCAAATACCACATGTTCTTCTCACTTATAAGTAGGAGCTAAACACTGCGTACACATGGACACGAAGAAGGGAATGACAGACACCGGGGCCTACTTGAGGGTGGGAAGTGGGAACCTATCCATCAGGTACTATGTTTATTTCCTGGGTGATGAAATAATCTGTACACCAAACCCCTGTGATACAAAATTTGCCTGTATAACAAACCTGCACATGTACCCCTGAACCTAAAATAAAAGTTTAACTAAAAAGAATTGCAGGACTTTTTGGGGAGTGGGTAGGGGAGAAAAGGAACCAATAAAACAATGATTATGGCAAAACTTTTATCCATAGTTTAAAATTAGAACACTAAACATCTAACTACCTGCCAAAACATGAATCACAAAATTGATATTTTAAGGACAAGTCATTAATTTGTAGCATAAATAGCTGACAACCTTAGACTAAATGTTTCATTGCTGATAAATGATTCACATCTTTAATACTGAAAGCTGACAAGCATTCAGAACATTAAAACAATATATCACAACAGAGACTGTTACATGTTAGGTGGAAAGTCAGTGCATGCGTTTAGCTGTACCAGGATTATTTTAAGATAGTTCGGGCACTTTGAGTGTTTCTTTTTTTTTTCCATAACCTTCTGTAAGAACCACACTGTGGATCATAACATCTAAGCTATAAGGATTAAGAGCGTAACTGGGGCCTGTTGGGTGGCAGGGCGGGACATTAGGAAAAATAGCTAATGCAAGCCAGACTTAATACCTGATGGGTTGACAGGTACAGCAAGCCACCATGGCCACATGTTTACCTACGTAACCTGCACATCCTGCACATGTGCCCTGGAACTTAAAATTAAAAAAAAAAAAAAAAAAAAAAGAATTAAGAGTACAGGGAGCAAGAGAAAGAGGGAGATCTTTAAAATTACATTGGAAGCAGTTAGTTAAGTTTTCCTAGTTAGCCTGAGGAGGAACTCTGTCCCTGTCTCTGCCTCCCAAAAGAGAGGAAAATGGTATAGTCTATAAGAAGCATCCATTTGAAAGTTTAATTTTTCTCACAGTGTCAAAAAGAATAAAATAATACCAGAAAAGGTTATGATTTCTGAAATGTAGCATAAAGCCAAAACTTGAAAAGAATAAGAAACAGTGAATTAGACAAGGGTATGCAACAGAGAACATGAGGGGTTCACACCTTCTTGCCACTGCAGGGAGTAGCTGAAATGACTGGCTGATGCTATTTGTGGGGCAGAGGGTCTTGGTTTGAATAGGAGGCAATTTGCTTCTCTCCCTGCTAGCATCAAGAAATCAGATCATACACAGTAGAGTGGTACATGCCGAGGCACTTCCAGCTGTAGGCTGGCCCCATTTTTCATTCATGTGGGAAAGGAAAACTGAATAAACTCAATACAGCTATGATCCCCACGAGGAAAACTCTCTGTAACCATAAAGCCCAAAATATTTTTTCCCTAGTTCATGTTTTTACATCTCATCCATAGTCTACTCTAAGATTATTGTTGTAAACTCATCTGCTCTAAGATTACTGCTGTAAATTCATTTAGAAATATACAGCTAGATAGAATGAAAAGGTAATTTGTCAAATGAAGCTAAATTGGAAGACACTTTTACATTATAAAAATTTAACTATTTAGACAATTTAGAAAACCGCAAAAGTTTAAATTAG
>NW_016805589.1:2759240-2763090 GCF_001698545.2 Rhinopithecus bieti
GACCAGTTACAGGTTTCTTTTATAGAAATGGTAGGTCAGACTGTGAGTGCCAACCTGCCAGCCAAAAACCAAAGTGCCAGATAAAAAATATTTCTAAAAAATATCCAGGCCAGGCGTGGAAGCTCACACCTGTAATTCCAGCACTTTGGGAGGCTAAAGCAGTCAGATGGCTTGAAGTGAGGAGTTCAAGTCCAGCCTGGTCAACATGGCGAAACCCTGTTTCTATTAAATACAAAAATTCGCTGGGTATGGTGGAACACCTGTAATCCTAGCTACTTGGGTGGCTGAGACAGGGAAAAGCTTGAATCCAGGAGGTGGAGGCTGCAGTGAGCCAAGATTATGCTGCTGCACTCCAGCCTGGGTCACAGAGTAAGACTCTGTCTCAAAAAACTACACACATACATATATATACACATGCACATGCGCGCACACACACACACATATATATCCTTAAAAGCACCGTCAAGCTGACAAAATGATAAAGAATTAGGCTAAATCTAAAGCAAAGCATCCCAGTTACTTGTGCTAGGAGAATAACAGATTTAGGCAAATTTGAATTTCAACTAAAAGGACAGAAAACTAGAAAAATGGACAAAAAACTTACACAGATACTTTATAGTACAGGAACTTCAAATGGCCAATAAACACATGAAAAGTTATTCAGCTTAATCAGTAATCAGGGAAATGCAAATTAAAACTACAATGAAATACCATTACACATCCATCAGATTGACAAAAATTGAACATTTGACAATAAGATGTATCCTGAGTTAAAGGACATAATAATTTTGAAAGACGGTTTGGTATTATCCAGTAAAGTCAAAGACAAGAATGTCCTATGACCTAGCAACTCCATCACTAGACACGTATTCAAAAAGAAATTAATACTTGTAAATAAATTAATGTGCATATACAAGAAAATGTGTAAGAATGTTGGCAGCAGCATTTTTTTTGGTTAAATAAACCAAAACTACAAACTACTCAAATGTTCATAATAGTGGAATGATTTATTTATAAACATCTATATATCTTCTTATCTCTGAGGATATAATTCTACATAGCAATGAATAACGTACAGCTGTATACTACAACATGAATGAATCATGCAGTGTTGAGTGAAAAAAGCAAGATGCAAAATGACATATATAATATTCTATTCACATAAATTCATATACATATGATATTCTATTAATATGGGATTCAAAATATACAAACTGAGTTATATTGTTTAAGGGTGTTTATGTAGGTAGTAAGAAAAACAAGAAAATAATGATCACATTTTCAGGGCAGTGGTACCTCTGGGGAGGAGGAACAAAATAGGATTTGTAAACTTACATGGTCATACTGGAGGCCTCCAAGGTACAGGCAATATTCTATTTCTTACCCTGGTTGGATATTACACAGTGCTAGCTTTATAATTATTATTCATTAAATTGCATGTATGGTCATGCACGACATAAATTTCAGTCAATGATGGACAGCATTTATAGTGATGGTCCCATAAAATTATAATGGAGCTGAAAAAATCCTATCACTTAGCTGTAGCTGTGCATTGTAATACAACACAATGCTTATGTTTGTGGTGATGCTGGTGTAAACAAACCTACCATGCTACCAGTTATAGAAAATACAGCAAATACAACTGTGTACAGTACATAATACTCGATAATGATAATAAATGACTATGTTGCTGGTTTATATATTTACTGTATTATACTTTTTTCATTATTTTAGAGTACTGTCAAACAGTCTCAGGCAGGTCTTTCAGTAGGTATATCAGAAAAAGGCACTGTTATCATAGGAGACGACAGCTCTGTGTTTGTTATTGTCCCAAAGGCCTTCCAGTGGGACAACATGTGAAGGTTGAACACTGATGATCCTGACCCTGTATAGGCCTAGGCTAATGGGTGTGTTTGTGTATTAGTTTTTAGCAACAAAGTTTAAAAATAAAACATCTTAAAATGGAAAACGCTTACAGAAGAAGGACATAAAATATTTTTTATAGCTGTACAATGTGTGTTTTAAGCTAAGTGTTACTACAAAGGAGTCAAAATGTTAAAAAAAAAAAAAGGTAAAAGTTTAAGAAGTACAAAAGTTACAGTAGGCTAAGGTTAATTTATTATTGAAGAAAATTTTTCATAAATTTAGTGTAGCCTAAGTCTACAGAGTTTACACTACAGTAGACTTTATATAATAAATGTTCTAGGCCTTCACATTCACTCACTACTCAATGGCTCACAGCAACTTCCAATCCTGGAAGCCCTATTCACAGTAAGTACCTATACAGGTGTACTATTTTCTTCTCTTTTATACTGTATTTTTATTGTACCTTTTCTATGTTTAGATATATAAATACTCACCACTGTATTAGAGCTGCCTACAGTGTTCAGTACTGTAGTAACATGCTGCATGTTTGTGGCCTAGGAGCAACAGCTATACCATATAGCCCAGGTGTATTGTAGGACACACCATTCAGATTTGTGTAAGTTCCCTCTATGATGTTTGCACAATGATGACATCGCCTGATGATGCATTTCTCAGAACCTATCTCTGTTGTTAAGCAATACATGACTGCAGATGTATTTTGTTCATTCTTAGGTACATATGCTTGTTTCACAGTAAAAAAAAAAAAATGTAATTCAAAATAAAAAATAGAAAAAGAAACAGATAGCATGACCTCCCCTACTCCAGTCTTTGAAGATTTCTTCCCTTTTGTTGTCTACATTTTTCTCTTTCTAGAACTCCTAAGTTGGTTCTCTAATTCTCTTATCTTCTCCCATATTTTGCTGTATTTTTGCTCTTTTTTTTGGGATATTTTCTTACTTTTATCTTTCAGTCCTTCAACTGAGCTTTTCATTTATGCTATCATCCTTTTAATTCCCAAGTTTAGTTTTATTCTCTGAAGTTCCCTTTTTCAAAATCATTTTATTTGATAAATGCATTATTTTTCTTATTTCTGAGGATATAAATAATAGGTTTGAGGGAAGTTTCCTTATCCAAGATGACTCCTCTGTTGTTCTGATCTCTCTTCTGAAGCTAGAAGCTCTCCCATTCCTTTCACCCTATCCTTCTCCTTACTTCTAGGCTGAGGATTAGAGGGGCTCTGGACTAAAGGATTCCAGACAACTGAGGGTAGAAATATCTTACAAATAACAGGAAGTTTAAGTGAGCCATTACATACCAAATTATCAATGGCGTTCATTCAACTGAAGAACAGAGACAAAAAAAAAGACTGAAGAAAAATTAACAGTACTTCATGGACCTGAGAGACAGTATCAAATGGCCTTACATATGAATGGAGTCCCAGAGGAGAAGACAATGAAAATTCAAGAGAAGGATATTGAAGACATAATGACTAGAATTAGTTAATTTAGCATGGTCACAGGACACAATATTATAAAAAGTTCTATATATTGCAACAAACAATTAGAAAATAAAATTTATATTAATATAATTTAGTAACTGTAGCGAAACACATATACACAATAGATATGGGACAAAAGATGTGCAAGAGCTCTACAGGAAAAATGAGAAAATATTGCTGAAAGGAACTAAAGATCTGAAAATATTGTTGAAATAAACTAAATATCTGACTAAATGGAGAGAGATACAATGTTCCTGGATTGGAAGACTCAATATAGACTCTGTCCCCAAACTAAGTCTCCTCTTCCCAAACTGATTTAATTTCAATGCAATACCAATCATAATCCCAGCAGGCTTTTTTTGTGTGTGTGTAGGGAAATTGACAAGCTGACTCTAAAATTTACAGGGAATACAAAGGACCTGGAAGAACCTTAACTTTGGCCCTGCCTTCTGGGGAAGGGTTAATTATCACTAAAAAAAAAAAAAA
>NW_016805589.1:2763951-2767150 GCF_001698545.2 Rhinopithecus bieti
AAATATATATATATATATATATTTGAGATGGAGTCTTGCTCTGTCACCCAGGCTGGAGTCCAATGGCACAATCTCAGCTTACTGAAACCTCCGCCTCCTGGGTTCAAGAGATTCTCCTGCCTCAGCCTCCCGAGTAGCTGGGATTACAGGTGCACACCGCCACACCCCAGCTATTTTTTGTATTTTTAGTAGAGACAGGGTTTCACCATGTTGGCCAGGTTGGTCTTGAACTCCTGACCTCGTGATCTGCGGGCCTCAGCCTCCCAAAGTGCTGGGGTTATAGGCGTGGGCCACCATACCCAGCTGAAAGATGATATTTTTAAAAACACATCGACTGATTTACCAAATATATATTTTTAAACTTTTAGGCTTGGGGATACACGTGAGGATTTGTTAAACAGGTAAACACGTGTCATGGGGGCTTGTTGTACATATTATTTCATCATCCATATATTAAGCCCAGTACCCAATAGTTACATCTTTTCTGTTCCTCTCCCTCCTCCCACCCTCAGTACCAGGAATTAAATATGAATAATGAAGGTAGCTCAGCCAGTAAAACTGAATCAGTTCTTCGGTCTGTGGGCAAACACAAAACTCTTCTTTCAGAGGTTTGATAAGCTGTTGTAGTTTCAAAATGATCCAAATAATAACTTACATGACTTGATTTAGTAAGAAGCCCAAAATATATGAAACAAATCACAGCTCCAAAGAATGAACAGTAGGATAATGGAATGTTAAAGGAAAATAAACCAATTTAAAGGAAATTTCCATCTGCAAAAGGCTTAGTAGGATCTGTTAACTCAGAATTAGGAGTGTTCTTTAATTTATGAGGTTCTCATTTCAGTACTTTAAAAAATTAATGGTAAATGGCCCCATGGCTTATAGCAAAAGGAGATGTTCTATTTAAGCAAAGTTATTAGAACAATGGTGATTGTGAGAAGAGCTGAAAACAAAAGTCACTCAGCAACTAGAATGCCAGAAAGAAAAAAAAAAAGACAAAAGAGAAATACATCCACCACTGGTCCTTTCAGGACATCTGGATACATGGATCATAACTAACCCGAGTAACATCCCTTTCAAACACAAGAGAAGTCTTCTAATTGCCAAAACTGTTCTAACAGAACATGTGTATCATATCCTTTAGTATTAGCATATTTTTTTTAACCACCAGGAAGTTGAAAGTGAAATGACTTTAATATAAACCTGTCTTTAAATAATACTTCTCCTAAGAATATTTTTTAGTTATTAAAATAGAATTTTTGCGAAAGAAAAGACCCACTTCAAATACTGTGGCCAAATATAAAATTATAATTTATAACAGATAATATATTCAAATGTCCTCAAATTTTATTCTGAATTGAACTGAAATATTAGTGCTATGGGCTTAACATCAATAATTTTATAGTAAAGAAAATACAGAGAGGGAGGAGGGGGGCAAAATGAATGTCTTTTATCACATGTCCTGACTTGCTTCTACTGGTGCTTGTCCAGGATGATGCAATTATTGAATCATAAGCTGTTCCACTGATGTCATGTTCAAAATGACAAGTCTCTCAGTCTCTCAGCTTTTAATAAGAATCTAGGACAGCCACAGTCAAAACAGTATGAATAACAAAAAGGTACCATGCAGGTGTTTAAAAAAAAAAAAAACTATTACATTTTAAGAATTAACAGAATTTCTTTCTTTCTGGTTACTTCATTTAGTCTGTTCATTTTTTATGAACATACTCAATTGATGGATGCTAACTCTCGCTTAGTATGTGGCAGGCACTATGCCAAATAATCTACAGGAATTATCTTGGTTATTTTAATCTTGGTAACATCTCTGAGAATGGGTTCTATTAATATCCCCACTTTAGGGATAAGGAAACTGAGGCTCAGAAGGTCTACTGTCCAAGGTCACCAAGGTGGTGGCTCTGTGAGAACCGGAATCTAGATTCTCAGACCTCCAGGGGAGGAGTTTCCTCACTGCATTCTGTTGTTGCTCTCCATACTGATGACATATCAATGATATTTATTATGGAAAAACATTTGCTGAATCAATTTAAGAGAAGTTGGAAATGTCAGAAAAAACCTTCATAGCAGTATGAGAATATGTTTCCAAAAACCAGGAGAATGAGATGCCCCAAAACGTTTGAAGACGGAATCAGAAAGTCCTGAGCAAGGATGCATCGAAAAATGATCGAGTTCCTAGCCAGGAGCCAGGAAATGTGCTTTGTAATTGGAATTATAACTGCCCAGAGTAAAACAGATGTGTTTTCATGAAGCTTCAACAGCTCATTGTAGGAGACATACAAGGAAAAGGCCAGTTAAAATACACTGTGATTCATGCTGCCATGCGAGAATATGGAAGGACCTTTAGACAGAGAAAGGTGTCAGAGAAGTCTTCTGATTCACTATGAGCTGGAAAGGTAAGTAGAGAGGGAAGTCGAGGAATAGAAGACAGCCATGTGTGAAGTTTCCTGGCACACAGAGTATAGCTCTTTTGGGGGAACCCAAAGACAACAAAAGATGACAAAAAGATATACTAAAGAACACTAGAAAACACTGTTCAACCAAGGTTCTAAGTGATCTGAAAGTCACAGGTTAAATTTCTTAAGGACAAATATAAGATAGCATCTAGCGAAGGGAAAGTGACAAGCACAATGGTCATACTGCCTTTTCATATTTAGAACGACACAGTATTCTAGTGCAATGCAGAGCCCAGAACTAGGAAATGGGCAACTAGTGGAATTCCAGATATCTATCGCCAACTCACGGGGTGACCGTCAACAACTCTTTCAGCTTCCCTGGGCTTTGGCTCCCCCTTTGGTAACTCATGGTTAAAGCTAATTGTCTAGCAGGAGGCAGGTTGCTCGACCTGATAGTCTTCTTGGGACTCTTTCAGTTCTAAAATCAATGACTCTCTAACTCAGATACATGATGGCAAACAACCAGGGATGAACAATAATACTATCTTAACGAGAACCACTAATAGAAATTAACACTATGTGTGAAGAAGGTACTATTATTTTTTTATTTTTATTTTTATTTTTTTTATTATACTTTAAGTTCTAGGGTACATGTGCATAACGTGCAGGTTTGTTGCATATGTATACCTATGCCATGTTGGTGTGCTGCACCCATCAACCCGCCAGCACCCATCAATTCATCATTTACATCATGTATAACTCCCCAATGCAATCCCTCCCTACTCCCC
>NW_016805589.1:2770720-2868621 GCF_001698545.2 Rhinopithecus bieti
CTGGTGTGCCTGTATGCTTACAGCGCAGTATTGGGGTGGGAGTTACCCGATTTTCCAGGTGTTGTGTGTCTCAGTTCCCCTGGCTAGGAAAACGGATCCCCTTCCCCCTTGCGCTTCCAGGTGAGGCGATGCCTCGCCCTGCTTCAGCTCTCGCTGGTCAGGCTGCAGCAGCTGACCAGCACCGATTGTCTGGCACTCCCTAGTGAGATGACCCCAGTACCTCAGTTGAAAATGCAGAAATCACCGGTCTTCTGTGTCGCTCGCGCTGGGAGTTGGAGACTGGAGCTGTTCCTATTCAGCCATCTAGTAGGTACTATTATTATCCCCATTATGAAGACAAAGAAAAATGCAAACTCAGAGAAGTTAAATTATCTGCACAATTTCATATAACTAGTCTTTAGTGGAGTCAGAGTTCTCTTTCAGGCATCCCAGCTACAGAGTCCATATCCCTAACCATCAGAATATGCCATATGCTTCCTCTTTCTTACAAGTTGCAATATTCCCAGTATTGTTACTCTCTGTATATTTATAATACGTAACTTTTTAATCTTCATAATATTTTTGGAAGGCATTATTTCCATTCAGAGATGAAATCAAAACCTTGAGAGGTCCTACAGGGATTTAGTTGTGGCACTGGGCCTAGATTTTATCATGACCTCCATTTCTATGCTCTTTCAAATACAGCAAATTATAGAGATTAAATAAACCAACATCATAGAAAGATGAACTGTAAATCTCATTCAATTTTTTGTCATCAATTAATTTATAAAAAGGCTATTAGTACTAACAAAAGATATTTTACTTTTATAAATCAGTCACTGTCAGCTAGTATTTTTTCTAAATTGTAGAATTTTACTAATTATGTTCTTACAGGACTTTTTAGATGTAGCAACCTTTAAGTTATTTAACTATGACATACTGCTGAGAATTTAAACATTTTTAAACATTATATTTTGCTATAGCTCATTTGGAAAATCTAAGCTTTAAAAAGACTAAGATAAATTAGATAAGAGGAAAAAATAGATTCCCAACGATCTTTCATATCCATATTGTACAAAAGTTTGCTTTTCTATATCATAAAGCCAATTCTTAAATTTTATTTCAGCATGTCCTGTTAGCACACAGGTGAAACCAAACAACCACCACATAAAAATAATAGCAAAGACAACAAACTAATTAGTTAGTATGGTCTAAGTACTTTATTAAGTATTAGCTGATTCTAATTCTTACAAAAACCTTATGCATTATTACTAGCCCCATTTTATGAATGAAGACATTTAAGCTCAGAAAGGTTAGCTAACTTTCCCAAAGAAAGTCACACAACTAGAAAATAGCCGTACAGCAGGTCTTTGAATAATGTTTTGTTCAACATTTTACAGCAGGTCTTTGAATAATGTTTTGTTCAACATTGTTTTAACGTTGATGAGAAAAACACTGATGCCGACTGGGTGCAGTAGCTCACGCCTGTAATCCCAGCACTTTGGGAGGCCTAGGCGGGTAGATCACCTGAGGTCAGGAGTTCGAGACCAGCCTCGCCAATATGGTGAAACCTCATCTCTACTAAAAATACAAAACTTAGCCGGGCGTGATGGCGGGCATCTGTAATCCCAGCTACTTGGGAGGCTGAGGCAGAAGAATCGCTTCAACACGGGAGCCGGAGGTTGCAGTGAGCCGAGATCTCACCACTGCACTCCAGCCTGGGCGACAGAGTGAGACTCTGTCCCCGCAAAAAAGAAAAAAAGTGATGCCTGCCCAGCTCAGCCCAGGGCCACTGTCTGCGTGGAGTCAGCTCGTTCTTCCCATGTCTGTGTAGTTTTTCTCCAGGTACTTCGCTTTCCTCCCGCATTCCAGAGCTGTGTGCATTCGGTTAACTGGCATGTCTAAAGGGTCCCAGTTTGAGTGTGAATGTACATGTGAGTGCATCCTACAATGGGGTGGCGCCCTGTCTACAGTCAGTTGCTCTGAGCTATGAGGATAAGCTGTGGGCCCCCTGGACCCTGAACTGGAATGAGCACATTGGAAAATAAATGAATACTTATTATTATTATTATTATCATTATCATTAGAGACGGAGTCTAGCTCTGTCACCAGGCTGGAGTGCAGTGGCACAATCTCGGCTCACTGCAACCTCCACCTCCCAGGTTCAAGCGATTCTCCTGCCTCAGCCTCCCAAATAGCTGGGATTACAGGTGCATACCACCACACCTGGCTAATTTTTGTATTTTTAGCAGAGACGGGGATTCCCCATGTTGGTCAGGCTGGTGTCGAACTCCTGATCTCCAGTGATTCACCTGCCTCGGCCTCCCAAAGTGCTAGGATTACAGACATAAGCCACCATGCCTGGCCTACTAATTATTATAAAATGAAAATTCATAGTCTGTGATAATCACTCAAGTGCATGACAATAAACAGTGCAATTTAAAAATGCCGAGCAAGCCTGCCCTAATTATTATTTCTGAGCTATGTGGTGACAGGGGTGCTTCTTACAATTTTCACTTTACATTTATTCCTTGATTTCATCCACCATCACTATGATCACTATCACTCACTGGTTCACCAAAAATTGGGTAAATAATTATTTTTTGTTTTTATTATTCTTAAATGTATATATAGCTCACATGTATTTCAGTGTTTAATATTACAGGTGTTTTGGGTTTTTATTTAGAAGTTTAGTGATGTTTTGTGACAAGAAATATGCCACAGGAACTTAACTCTTGTTTATATCAATTAGCCTATGGTAAAACTGGTTTCATTAGATGTTGTTTTGCTTAAGGTCACAGTTTCCAAGAACCTACTGATGATGTTAAGTGAGAGCTTACTATATCTGGATCCCAAATAAGTAGACCATTCCAGATGGCAGGCTCTTAACCATTATGCTAAACATACAATGTTATGTCTTTCATAAACAGCAGATTATTATGGGGCATATACTGCATGCTGTCAGAATCCCAAATCTAGGTTATCAAAGTAAGTTACTGACAAGTTAGAGATAATCAGCAAGCAACTGAGCTGATATCTACCTGCTCAAGTGAGATATCTGCTGTGGTCAACCAAGGGGCTGTGTCAGGGTCATTGTGCCTCCTCTTCTCCTCCTTCGTAACAGGCTTAGAATTCCATGGCATCTGCCACTTAAAATACAGCAAAATCTCCTAATCTGTCTAGCCTAGGTCCTAGGATCTCAAATCTTCAATCCACAGAGTGGTCTTCAGAAGAGGAGATGTAACAGAAGAGGAAAACAGATTTCTATCTAGCCTTTTAACAAAGTCAGTATCAGTTTGGCCTGAACATAGTTTATGATTTTTTCATGTATCACTGACACTTTATTTTGACAAAGGTATAGGGGCCTTAAAAATATATAGGAAATCAGACTTTTGTGTTACCGTAAAATTCATAAATCTGACAAATCAAAATTTCCCAAATTTGGTTGATCTCACGATTACAAAGAAATCACCACCAAAATAATGTTTATATCCTAGTTGTGGCTAAAATGAAACATTCCTAAAATATGTTAACAAAGTATTGCAGCAAAATTGAAACACCTGTAAACTTCAAAAACTTACAACTATAAATGTCTTATACATATTAGCTGTCTTAAAAACTAAAAACGTAGCATGCAGTTGTTCAGTGTAGGGTATTTTCTTTATGAGCAGAAAACAAATAGAATCACAAAATCAAATAAGATTCTTTTATAATTTAAGATTGCTTGGCAGAAATAGTGAATGGTATAAAGCTAATGAAAACTGACTTCTGATGCTACCAAAGCAGCAACACGTGTGCTCAGTGCTTTCTGATTTACAACACAGACTTTAGTACACAGCACTGTAAAGGAAATCCCTTTTCAGAGAGGGTGAAGTTCTTTTTAATGAGCAGTTTCTTCCCTGCCTCTCTTTTCTAGAATGTTTACACAGTACATGAAATGTATATTTGACACCGAAAATGTCAAATGTCCACATACTCAAAAAATCTTTTGCAAATATTGCAGTTTATTCAAATTGTCTTACCAAAGTAAAAAGTAGAGACTAAAGTTCAAAATCTTCTCATCTGTTACAAAGGGAGGAATACAGTCTGTAACATTTTTATAAGTTGCAGTCATTAATATGTTTAAGAACTGAAATTGGCATTTCCTTCTTCTATTTAAAACACACACACACACACACACACACACACACACAAATAAAAGAAAACTTGCACCTGAAAACAGACTTTAAGCCAGTGCTGCTATTTCTAGGCCTCAACTTTAATGTTAGTTGTTTTTTTACATCACACTGGTAAAGAATTAAAGGTCCCCTTCCTCTGTAAATCCCACTTAAAGTACATGTTATTTCTAATGTCTATTCAAGGGGATAGAGAGTGACTTTCTGGGAAATCCATTTTACTATACATAGAACTGGAGCTTGCCAAGGGCTAATTTAAGTGTTAATTTTTGCTACACAAGAATTTCAGCCTGAAGAACCTACTTCCTCCCCCAGTAAAGACTATAAAATCACATTCTCATTGTAGAAATTTCGACCAAACACCAAGGGATAAATATCATTTGTGTGAAATGACATTGGTGTTTTCAGGCAGGTAACAGCTCTACCAAAACATATATGCCAAAATGCAGCTTTTATGCAACCCTTCAAAAACCAATAGCTTTGTTTTGTAGAGGATAAAGTCTAAATTTCTTCAGTTAGCAAATATAGCTCTCCACATTCTGTGCCCAGTCTGCCTCTTTCCAAAATGGGCTCTCACTTTTTTAAGTACACATTCCAGTGTCAGCTTTCAATCTCTGTTCCCCAGTGAGGCCATCTGAGTTTGTTCATTGGTGTCTTTTTGGTCTGAGGACTACACCCTCAAAATACAGGCAGCTTGACTGAGTAAACCTGCCTATAATTCTCTCTGGGTCTCCAAGAAGGTTTCTTAAGCATTTTAGCCCACAACTGTGATGGTGGATTACCTGTTGATTTTGTCTCACAGCATCAACTCGTGTTTCTGGTAGCATACTTTGGAGCTTCAAGTACAAAATTTGAAATGTAACTTCAGACAAAACTACTGAAAATGCCCAATGAAACTATAAACTACAACACTCAGTGAATGGGGCACGTTAGAAGGTGTTATAATAGTACTTTAAAAAACTGATGTAATGATCAAACTAATATAGTTGATTCTAATTACTTGTAGATTCCACATCTGCAAGTTCAGGTGTTTGCTAAATTTCATTTGTAACCCCCAAATCCATACTTGCTTTCCTGTCGATTCGTGGACAAGCACAGAATAGCAAAAAGTTTGAGTCAACTGATAGGCATGTTTCCAGGTGAAGTCAAACGAACTGACACTCCACTTTCTTGTTTTAAGCTCTCAAACTGTAAACAAGTGTCCTTTTCATGGTAAATTTACTGGCACATTTTTCTGAGTTTTGTGCTTTTTCTCGGGAATTTTGCTGTTTAAAATGGCCTCCATGCATAGTACTTAAGTACTACCTGAGTTCCCATGTATGAGAAGACTATAATGTACCTTACAGAGAAAGTACGTGTACCATAAGCTTTGATCAGGCATGATTTATAGTGCTGTTAGCCATGAGTTCGATGCTAATGAATCAACAATATATATTAAGTATGGTATCTTTAAATAGAAACACACATAAAACAAGGGCACAACTTAAAATTTTCACATAAATATAGAAAGAGAATGGGTCCTACTGTATTTGTAAATATTTCCCTCCACAAATGCTCCTTGTATTATTGACAAAGGAAAACATCTGAATAATTTTCTCTCCATGCATGCCAACCTGGTGACATTTTATACAAATTCTTAATTATTGTTGCATTATGTGTGGTAAAACTGAAGTGGAGGGAGGATCAGAGAGAGAACCCTCTTCTACAGATTTCTCTCTTCTTAGTCCTCCGAGTCCCTGAGAAAGGATGAGGGGGGTCAAAAATGATCCTACTGTCTTTTTGTGGTGATTGTTAAACAATGGTAGTATATTCTTTCTTAGTTGCTTTGCTTTACCAAAACACAGGTTTCCCCAAGGATACCATTTTCCTTACAACACTATCTGATGATGGCTGTTCCTTCTCTAACTGCTTCTACCTGAGAGATTCAAGGTTAAGAAGGGTTAGCATCCCCTTCTTCACTGGACAACTGCCTACTCTCTTCATGATGGCTCATTATCTCATGTTTAAGATCTATGAGTGGAACAGGCTCATATTTCCCTCCCCTAATCCTTCTTACTATAATCTATCTTTTTAGAAGACTTTACCCCTTCTGTTTTGGAATCTGGCTCTCTTCCTCTCCAACTTTGCTACCCATCAGTATCCACTGTTATCAGATAGTGGACTATCCACACCCAGGCCTTGGTTTTTTGCTTCAGTTATAGTGGTCTAAAACACAGTATTTCCTAAAACAAACTCTTCTTCTAGGATGTAACCTGCTGCTTTCCTGCAACTTTCATAGCCTTGTTTCCCAGTCTTGAAACTTACCTCTTCCTGTTCTCTTTTTCATTTCTTCATACATCTAACAAATATTTTGAGAGCTTATCATATACTGGCACTGGGGTATACCACAGTGAAAAACACAAACATGAACCTTTGCTCTCCCAAAACTTTTAGACTAGCAGGAGTCATAGACACAAGTACACAGTAGTTGCAATACACTGAGGCAAATGCTAGGATGGGGGACACGTCTGGTGCGGTGATGGTACTGAGGAGGGATATCTAACCCAGACGTGGGAGATCAAGAATGGGCCTGCATGACAATGTGATATTCAGAGGAATTTTGGAGGAAGAGGAGAAGTGAAAGGGAGATGATGGTTAGATGTGAGGTGAAGTACAGGGAACAGCATTATGCAAAGAGAGCCAAGAAAGAGGGAAGTAAAGGCAGTTTAGAAAGATTATACAATGAAAAGCTCACCAAATCATAAAAGACCCTGTAAGCCATGGTAAACCCTTAGAATGTACTGAGGACAGTGAGAACCCTAGGGTGTTCTAAACAGGGAACTAATCTGATCACATATTTATGTTTGAAAGCTCTAGCTGCAATACAGAATATAGATTGAAGATGACAAGGGAGCCAGTCAAGATGATGATGCAGTTATTCAGCCACAAAATTATGGTAGCCTGGCTTAAGGTAGGAGCAGTTAAGAATATAAGTAGAGGGGTTTCCAAGGTATTTATTTAGTCAAATCTATGAGGCCTAATGACTGAAATTATATGCAGAGAGAGGGGAAAAGGGTAGTTAGGGATTATGTCCAGATTTCTGCTTTGGGATTGATAGCACCATATATTTCCTGAGACAGGGACTACAGGAAAAAGAGGAAGAAGCCTTAGAATAAGTCAATGAATTATTTTGGACATGTGTTTGAGAGAACTGTAACTCATCCAAGAAAAGATACCCAGTTAGATAGTTGGAAATATGGGTCAGGAGGCAAAGAGAGAGATCTAAGCTGGAGATACAGTAGATATGGCTGTCCTTTGCATAAGGACAAATGGTAATTGACGCAACAGAAAAAGATGAGATCACTTGGAGAAGGAGAAAATAAGAAGAGCGCCTAGCACAAAGCTCTGAGAAACTGAAAGAAGAACTTGCAAAGAGGCTAGAGAAGTAGGAGGAGGAAAACTAGAAACAATTGTGTCACAGAAACCACTGGCAGATGCCTTTACAAACAGGATCCTGGTGTCTAGCACAGGGCTGGTGCCAACAGTAGGTTACTGGGAAGTGTCCACTGAATTTAAGGACAAGCAGGTCACTGATAACCTTGGAAAGGTCAATGGAGTGGAAGCAGAAAACCAGTGATTCTGTAAGGTCAATGAATTGCCTCATACTTTCCAAATGACTCCCACATCTATCCTTTTATTTCCTTCCCCACTGCTAATCACTCCAGTTAATGCTTTTACTACTTCTTGCCAGACCTTTGATAATGACTCATATAACTGCCTTCCTATGTAGTCTCTCCTAGAGAACTGTCTCCCCAAATAAAACAGAGCAACATACAGCTCATCCTATGTACAACTGCCAGAGTAATATTTCTAAGGTACAGCTTAGAACAAGTCAATCCTGGCTTAAAAACATAATGGTTCTCTACTGCCTTCAGAGTAAAACCCAAACCTCTAAGCATGATGTTCAAAACCTTCTATTATTTGGTCCCAATCTAAGTGTCCGGCCATATCGCCCACGTTCCAAACACCTATCTTTATAAAAAATGCTGACTTAAAAAAAATTAAAGCCATTCAAAGAGGCAGATAAGAATAATTTTCCTCTTTTGTTAAGGAAAAAAAGATGTGTTCAGGGCTCTCTTCATTTGTTCACCAAAATGAACAAACAACATCTGACAGAACAAAACTGTCATAAAACACAGACAATTGTCCCTGTTGTGTTGTGGCATGAAACACATGGCTTACAGAGGAAAAAAAATGGTGTTTTAGCATTTAATAACACATTTGATCAATATTAATCTGTTACAGAAAACATTTCTACTCTATTATTAGCTGACTTATTTTATATTCTCAGCTAACTAAAATGACAAAAAATTAAAAACGATATAACTTTCTTTATGAAGGTTCCCCCCAGCAATCCTGTAGAAGCTATCCAATGGTTCCTAATTGAAAGATGGTAGTTTTTACATACTTCACTGAACTAGCAAGTGTGATAGCTTTATACCTATACTACAAGCTAGTTGGGAAATAATTATATAGGTAAAAAGCTATTTTAGGCTTTCAGACCAATTTTAATCCAAACAGATGAGACAGATCTATAACAAATTTAAGAGAAGATGTTCTAAAGATGACCTAACAGATGAAAAGAGTTTTGTTATATAATTTCAGGGGTAGCTTAATCCCTTCATAACATTCCTAGTCATTTAACTTTTTGGGGGTAGATTTCTAATATTTTATACAATCACACACATGCACAAACACACACATGCATGCACACGCAATGTGGTATGCTGATGACAAAATATGCTTAGCAAATCTTTGTCCTTCTATAATTTCGTCTCCTTGTCTTGGTACTACACTGTAATACTGGGTAAACGGTTATAACGTGATCCTAGCATTGATCATAAGAAGATTACTGTGTACTTTATAAATTCTATAACCCAAATAAATAACAGCTATTAAAAGTATTCTTACTGAGATTGGTATAATGAAATTTTATATTATGAACTACAAGAACTGGCTATCTTGGACATCTTTTCTTGGTTTACATTCTTCCCTAATTACAATTTATCATGTTCTTCAGTTACAGAAAAACATTTTCATTCATATTACTGAAATCTCAACATATTCTGTGTTTTTTTGTATGCCGGGATTTTTACTTGCAAAATAATATTAATACAGGCATACCTCTGAGATATTTCAGGTTCGGTTCTAGACCACTACAATAAAGTGAATATGGCAACAAAGCAAGTCACATGAATTTTTTGGTTTCCCACTACACATAAAAGTTATATTTATACTATACTGTAGTCTATTAAGTGTGCAATAGCATTATGTCTTTAAACATGTATTTACCTTAATCTCAAAATATTGCTTACAAATGCTAACAATCATCTGAACTTTCAGTGAGTTGTTATCTTTTTCCTGGTGGAGGGTCTTGCTTCAGTGTTGATGCCTGCCGACTGATCAGAGAGGTGGATGCTGAAGGTGGGGTGGCTGTGGCAATTTCTTAAAGTAGACAACAATGAAGTTTCACTTTTCTTTTCATAAAAGATTTCTTTGTAGCATGAGACGCTATTCAATGGCATTTTACCCACAGTACAAATTCTTTCAAAATTGGAATCAATCCACTCAAACCATGCTGCTGCTTTACCAATTAAGTTTATGTAATACTCTAAACCCTTTGTTGTTATTTCAACAAGGTTCACAGAATCTTCACCATGAGTAGATTCCATCTCAAGAAACAAATTTATTTGCTCATCCATCCATAAGAAGAAACTCCTCATCCATTCACATTTTCTCATGAGATTGCAGGAATTCCATCACATTTTCAGGCTCCACTTCTAATTCTAGTTCTCTTGCTGTTTCTACCACATCTGCAGTGACTTCCTAAACTGAAGTGCTGAGCCCCCCAAATTCATCTATAAATGTTGGAATCAGCGTCTTTCAAACTGCTATTAATGTTGATCCTTTGACCTCCTTCTGTGAATCACAAATTCTTAATAGCGTCTAGAACGGCCAATCCTTTTCAGAAGGTTTTTGACTTACTTTGCCCAGGTCCACCAGAGAAATCGCTGTCTATAGCAGGTACAGCCTTACAAAATATACTGCTTTGAAACTTGAAATTACTCCTTGATTCGTGGGCTACAAACGGATGATGTGTTGGCAGGCATGAGAACAACATCCAACTTGTTGTACAATTCCATTAGAGCTCTTGGGTGAGCCCAGGTGCATTGTCAATGAACAGTAATATTTTGAAAGTAATCGTTTTTTTCTGAGCAGTTGAACAGGTCTTTACAGTGGCCTTAAAATATTCAGTGAAGCATACTATAAACAGATGTGCTGTCATCCAGGCTTTGTTGTTTCATTTCTAGAGTACAAGCAGAGAAGATTAAGCATAATTCTTAAGGGTCTTTGGATTTTTGGAGTGGTAAATGAGCCCTGGCTTCAACTTAAAGTCACCAGCTACATTATCCCCTAACAAGAGTGTCAGCCTGTCCTTTGAAGCCAGACATTGACTCCTCTCTAGCTATGAAAAGTCCTAGATGGCATCTTCTTCCAACAAAAGGCTTTTTCATCTACATGGAAAATCTTTTGTTTAGTAATCTTAGCTGGATCTTCTAGGTAACTTGCTGCAGTTTCTATATCAGCACTTGCTGCTTCACCTTGCACTTTTATGTTACAGAGATGGCTTCTTTTCCTAAACCTCATCAACCGACCTCTGCTAGCTTCCAATTTTTCTTCTGCAGCTTTCTCACCTCTCACAGCCTTCACAGAATTGAAGAAAGTTAGCCTTTGGCTTAAAGAAGTGTTGTGAATGGTTTGATCTTCTGTCCAGACCACTAAAACTTTCTTTGTATCAGCAAGTAAGCTGTTTCACTTTCTGATCATTCACATGTTTGCTGGAGTAGCACTAGTTATTTCCTTCAAGAGCTTTTCCTTTGCGTTCACAATTTAGCTAACTGTTTAGTACAAGAGTCCTTGCTTTTGGCCTGTCTTGGCTTTTGATGTGCCTTACTCACTACGCTTAACCACTTCTAGCTTTTTATTTAAAGTGAGAGACATGCAACTCTTTCACGTCAACATTTAGAGGCCACTGTAGGGTTATTAATTAGCTTAATTTTAATATTATTGTGTCTCAGGGATTTGAGAGTCCCAAGAAGAGGGAGAGAGACAGGGAATGGCCAGTTGGTAGAGCAGTCAGAACATGTGCAATATTTATCAATTAAGTACGGTATCTTATCTGGTGAGGTTTATGGTGCCTGAAAACAATTAAAATAGTAACATCAGGCCGGCACGGTAATCCCAGCACTTTGGGAGGCCGAGGTGAGCGAATCACCTGAGGTCAGGAGTTCAAGACCAGCCTAGCCAACATGGGGAATCCCCGTCTCTACTAAAAATACAAAAATTAGCCAGGTGTGGTGCACATGTCTGTAGTCCCAGCTACTGGGGAGGCTGAGGCAGGAGGATTGCTTGAACCTGGGAGGCAGAGGTTGCTGTGAGCCGAGATTGCACCACTGCATTCCAGCCTGGGTGACAGAGCAAAAGTCCGTCTCAAAAAAAAGAAAAAAAAAAATCAAAGCTCACTGATCACTGGTCATAACAGATACAATAATGATGAGAAAGTCTGAAATATTGAGAGAATTACCAAAATGTGATACAGACACACAAAATGAGCACAAGCTGTCGGAAAAGTGATACTGACAGACTCGCTTAATATAGGGTTGCCACAAACCTTCAATTTGTAAGTGAAACAAAACCAAATAAACACGCAATATTTGTAAAGTGCAGTAAAACAAGGTATGCCTATATCTAAATATGACAGAACACCCCTACAGTGGCCACAGCTATTACGTTATCAATTGTTCTTAGAAGCAATTCCAGAAACACGTGGAGGGCTTTACCAAAATTCAGATACCCAACCCCAAAATTCTAATTTAGGAAATCTGGTATACAGCCTTGGAATTTCCCAGGTGATTCTTACTTGACACTTAGCTATTTGGGCTGAGGTGGCAGAATAGCCTGAGCCCAGGAGTTCAAAGCTGCAGTGAGCTAGGATCATGCCACTGTGCTCCAGCCTGGGTGACAGAGCAAGACCCTGTCTTTAAAAAAATAATAAATAAATAAATCTAAAAGGGGGAATAACTGTAGAACTCTTGGTTTTTAAATATCACATAACTTTTCCCTCCAAATAGTGATGGTCAGTAAATTAAATGCCTTGAAAGTAGGGCAGAGAAACTCCCAAATATGATCCCAAATAAATCAACATCAGGAGCAAGTCAATCTGAGAAATTCCGTTGAACTATACAATCACCCTTTAAAAACTTCTCATTCTCATGTTAGAGGTATTCAGATTCAATGAAACAGTACTAAAAACTTCCAGGCCATTCCTAAAAGATCTTATAAGCCCTAAAAGACCTATGAAATAATAATTTAATAATTAGTACAGTTGTGCCTTTTTTTAATGTTTAAAAGAGGCAGAGATGAACAAGTTAAAAGGCATTTTCCTAACCCTGACTGCAAGTCACAAGCTTGATGCTGCCTGAAGCCAACTGGCATGGTGCCATTTACAGTAAGTTGTTTACTCCCTGTCTACCAATCACACCACAGAGAAGGAATGCCTAGAGACAGAAGAGAGTCTTTTCAAGACAGATCAACAGAGAAAGAAGGATTTATAAGTTTATTAAATTATTACAGATATTGTTTTTAATATTGCTCCAAAATATTCCAATCAACTTTCCATAATCTCAGCATTTTTAAACCAAATAACTAGCCCTCAATAGATAAACTTATGTAACAGTTTATCAGTGGAATGGGTAGTATCCTCTCATCAGTTTAAGTATCTTTTAAATAAAATTTTAAAGGACACAATATCGATCTTAAAATGGATTTGAACTTAAACCAATTAGACTGAGGTTGATTTACATTGTTTTAAATAACCAATTCTTAGCATAAGGACTGAGATTATTAAGAAATGGAATATCCAGAGAAATAGAAAATAGAAAAAATGAACCCTGATTATCAAGAGAAAAATGGATAGGAAGTATCTGTCTAGTATATCAACAATTTCACTTAATTCCCAAGCCCAAATAGCAGGGCAAATCACTTCAATAACAATATAGGACTGTGGATTTTAATACTTTGTTTGGACCCTCAGAGCTAGTCTGGACTGTCCCCTTCCTCCACTGTCCTGTTTTAGTACATTATGTCCAATAATTTTGAAGTTTTGGTTCCTACAATCTTCTGATCCTATAATGATATTTCTTCTGCTGCTGCTTTTACTTTTGTTCTCACAATTTGTATTCTCAAAAAANGAAAAATGGATAGGAAGTATCTGTCTAGTATATCAACAATTTCACTTAATTCCCAAGCCCAAATAGCAGGGCAAATCACTTCAATAACAATATAGGACTGTGGATTTTAATACTTTGTTTGGACCCTCAGAGCTAGTCTGGACTGTCCCCTTCCTCCACTGTCCTGTTTTTAGTACATTATGTCCAATAATTTTGAAGTTTTGGTTCCTACAATCTTCTGATCCTATAATGATATTTCTTCTGCTGCTGCTTTTACTTTTGTTTCTCACAATTTGTATTCTCAAAAAAAAAAAAAAAAAATCACACGCAAATGTTGTCACATTATTAAATTACTAAATTATCCTATACTTCTTTCTAAACATTTATGTTTTGCTGAAAAAGGTTAGTGCTAATGATCATCAGATGTACGTTAATTTTTCTTTTAAGAGCCCAAAGGAGAAAGAATATACACACAGAATACTAGGATTAGTTACAGGTCAGAATACATATGTTATTTCTAATATCTCACTAGGTGTAAGATTCAAGTTAGACTTCAGTCAATAGGTAAATACATAAAATCAAATTCTATCTTTGTCCCAATAGTACCTGGAAAAGTGCTACATTCATGACCTTGGA
The DNA here is from genome assembly GCF_001698545.2 of Rhinopithecus bieti. Classification (NCBI taxonomy): domain Eukaryota; kingdom Metazoa; phylum Chordata; class Mammalia; order Primates; family Cercopithecidae; genus Rhinopithecus; species Rhinopithecus bieti. Next base: position 2,784,780 of record NW_016805589.1, read on the forward strand.
AATTGTATAAACAGGATTTTGAAATAATGCTGAGGCAGCAGTGGCTCCTCACTGCTTCAGTGCTTCTATATTAAATCCAAAGGGCTAAAAAAAATCAACTGTTCATTAAATAGGTTGAAAGTTACATATTTATAATGTATTGTTAGTGTATTTGCTACAGGAAAGCAAGTTTGTTAACATGGTAAATAGCTTGAAAAAAGATTATGCACAAAGAAAATTCAAATTTAGATTGCTATTTTAATAATTATAGGGAAAGTTACACTTTTGATACATTTCTAGCTTCCACTTTCTCTTTACATTTTAACCAATGGGAAAAGAAAACACTTTGTTAATTTAACAAAACTATATATGGTATACAAAATTGTCTTGAGCATCACAGCATGAGAAAGTTGAAATTGGAGAAAATCAAAAGATACACATCTTATCTAATAAGTGAAAAATAATTCTACAAACATTTAAAAATAATTCTATAATCCTCAGCGTGCAGCTGCACTGGCAAAAGGCAATTTAAACCCACCTCGTGAACTACAAACAGGGGAATGCCATGTTCCCTTTCTCCTCTTCTCCTTCAGTTTCCATACTTAAAAAATTTCCTAGAGCTACAAGATGAGATTCCACACTCACTTTTTATTTTTTTGTTGTGCAAGGTAGTATCTCCAAAGTAGAATTTCTAACACTCAATAAAAAAGAAAATTCTGTGCAAACATTTTAGTTGTCATCACTGAAAAATACCTATCTTCATAATTGCATTGTAATTTGTCTATTTTAAGAGGGTACAGTTACTAGAAGTTCATAGACCATTCCCAAAGTCTCCCTTCATCTTCTCTTATTACTCCTCAACTTTCCTTACTTCCCTTTAGACTTCCAGAACTAAAATTAGTTCTTCTGGTTAATAGCTAACATAAAACCCTGAGATAACAAACAACTTAAGCACTTGCTTGAACGAATAAATACTAAATACCTGATCAAGCCAAATGATAGTTCTTTCACCTGAAAACAGACAAATCAAGATGCCTTGATCATTAAATTATTGTATACTACTGAACATGAAGTTTATGTTCTGTAAAGCGGGTAAGGATTTGGGTAGCTTTCTCTTCCCATCCTCTCTTGCCAGCAGCACTTCCCGTTCACCACCCCAATAAATGAAACATTTACTCTATAGAGAATTCCCCACCAAAGATGTTTTTTCTGTACCATTCAGTAAGCCATGTTAGCTCAGCAGTGGACATAAGAGGACATGAGAAAGGAAGAAAGTCTCTGGGACAACTTCTACATTAAAAGCAAGTTTTCCACAGAAGTAACGTATTTAATTCTGAAGAGGGATAGCCTTATAATGTTCATTTTGATCATGAATCATGAATATGATAGCATCCTTTGAAAACTTTTGCCATTATAACCATCTAATATCTGGTACCATTAAATATTTGTGGAAAGAATTATATTGTGTAAATATTAGCAAAGAATTCCAAACACAAGAGCCTCCTCTTTGCCTTTCGTTTTAATTTGTCTTAATTCATTCTTGCTAAAATAAGAGTTTCCAAACCCTTAGCAAAATATTTTCTTTTAAAAAATTAAATCTTGGCCAGGTGTGGTAGCTCATGCCTGTAATCCCAGCACTTTGGGAGGCTGAGGCAGGCAGATCACCTGAGGTCAGGAGTTCAAGACCAGCCTGAACAACATGGAGAAACCCCATCTCTACTAAAAATACAAAATTAGCTGGGCATGGTGGCATGTGCCTGTAATCCCAGCTACTTGGGAGGCTGAGCCAGGAGAATCGCTTAAACCCAGGAGGCGGAGGTTGCAGAGAGCCGAGATCACACCATTGCACTCCAGCCCGGGGAACAAGAGAGATACTCTGTCTCAAAAAAAAAAAAAAAAAAATTAAATATTATGCAGAACCTCCAATACATAAGACAGATAAAAGTTGCTATTTTACTGCTAAAGTTTCCTTTGTACATTCAAATTTATAATATTAATCTGCATAGGAAGCAATCAGTAAGATCAATGAAGATGTTTTGACAAAACCAGTAAAACTGAAATGGAAGTTATAAACAATAGTTATGTCAGGGTTATCATCAAAATTTGGATTTAAACAGTTTGAAAACCACTACCCTAAAACCTCACTTTGTCCCCATTAACAGCCCCAAGCCTCATTTCTAAACCCCTATGAAACCTTTTATAAGGTGAGCCTTATAAAAATAAAATCCAGGCTTTAACAAGGCTCACCAAAATCTGGACTGTAACATATGTCTCACCAGTTTCTTGTAGGAACCATCTTCCAGTCAGTATGGTTTTCTCAGTGTTACTCAATACACCAAGTTCAGCCATTCATTCTAACAAACATATACTTGAGTGCCTACAGTGAGTCTCTAGATTTTTGCTTATTCTGCCTGTTATTGTCTTGGACTCTTCCTCAACCATCCTCAACAAAAGTTCTCTCTTATTTCCCAAAGTACTCAATCCTTCTGTCACTCATGAATCCTGAAGTGTTTGCCTTTACAAGCTGTTTAAATGATAAAGAGCCATATGGTATAGCATCAAGGCTGCTAATAAATGTATTAAAATACACAATTCTGTCTTCTTTGATTTGGATTTTAAAATCAAGTTTTAGTTGGGCGCAGTGGCTCACAGCTGTAATCCCTAGCACTCTGGGAAGCTGAGACAGGCGGATCACCTGAAGCCAGGAGTTCGAGACCAGCCTGGCCAACATGGAGAAACCTCGTTTCTACTAAAAATACAAAAATTAGCTTGGCCTGGTGGCAGGCACCTGTAATCCCAGCTACTCGGCAGGCTGAGGCAGGAGAATCACTTGAACCCAGGAAGCAGAGGTTGCGGTGAGCCAAGATCACCCTTCTACACTATAGCCTGGGCCACAGAGTGAGACTCCGTCTCAAAAATAAAAATAAATTAATTAAATAAATCAAGTTTCTGTTTCTACTGGAAGAAGATAAAACCCATTCCTGAATTTCAAAAGTGAAGACTTGAAACTCATGTACTATTTATAGTAAATGCATGTGCAAATGTGTACAGTTTGATTTAAGTGGTATTTGTGGTTTGTTTACCCTGTTGAGTAATTTAAAATTTTAAAGTCACAGTTTGGCACAGAGAAAAGCTACTTGGTTGTCAAAGAAAAGCCACATTTTACACACACGTGATTAAAGAGTAAGTATCTAAAATGTTTTTCATAGCACAGTATTTGATCAAAATTTTCAAACATACTAAATGCATGAGTTCTACTCTACTAATATTTGTAAACTTAGTAAAAGTACTTCTAGTGGCTTGTATACAATTCAATTTTAAAATACGTTTACATTTTTCTCTGTGACTTTGTGTGCTGTCAAGCTTTTTTTAATTTATAAATGATGACTGCCTTTTTTTAGAGAGGACTTGAGACAGCTTTAAAAAATAGGTTAAATTCAAGATGGCAATTTAAAAGAGAATGAAAAGTTTATCAATTACATTTCTATAGGAGTAGCTAACTGGATCACTGTTAAATTATTCAGAAACACAAAATATTCAGGAAAGTATCAGACTTTTATCTTTGTTTGCTGATTAAGCTTAGTCTAAAATTTTCTATTGCTACAAAAACAGAACGATTTCAATCTGAAGACAGAAGAATACAGGTCTTTAAACACCTAACCTTGATGCCACAAATGGTACTAGGCTTTGTCTTACCTATAACACTTAATGAAGCATTACAGACACTATTCCACCTAATGATGTTTCTGGGGTTTCTGATATCTCATTAGGGACTCATCTAATATGACTGATAAACAGTAAGCAGATACACGTAAATATACAGCTAAGTTCTAATGTAAATTTCCTCTGCTATAAACTGATAGCTACGACAGAAGGGTACCAGGTTTTATCTTGAGTCTATCCAGTGAAAAACAGAAACGAACAAAACACACAAAAAATCGCAACATATTAAATGCAATTGAAAACAAATAAGCTATCCTATAGAAGAAAGAACAGGAATGAGATAAAATGATCCTACTGCAGGACAATTCTGAATTAAGCATTCTCCTGTCAGCAACTAGAGAGTCTATTGGGTATTTAGTTTGAAAACAGTTTAGAACTGTTTTTCTTAACTTAGGCAACAGCTTTCTTTTTTGAATGTTAGATTAAGCTAGCTTATTCAGTACAGGTAGGAAGCATGGATGAATGACTAAAGACAAAATAGGTAGCAGCAATACTGGCATTAACTTCATTGGACTGAAACCTTGGTCTGGATTACAGCATAAACTGAAAATTGTTAAATTTTAATAAAATTCGAAAAGGAAATAAAAAATGAATTACCAGACGCTTTAACCAATATTCTGAACACTAGTATCAGTACCTTAATTTTTCTACTTTCCATTGATTTCTCTAAAATAAAATTAAAATGCAATATAAGTGACATTCAAGGTAATTTTTTAAACCTTAGAACTCTTTCTTCAAAGGAAGGCTTCTCTAGAAATAAGATGTGTGATATAAGCTGGGTAGATTTCTCTACTTGCACCCAACTCTCTGAGCTACCTCTATAATCCCTGATAGTTCTTCTGAGTAGTTAGGAAAACACCAATAACAATTGCTCAAACACTGCTGTATAGATAAAGATGGCTCTACTACTGAAGCTGTTGCCTGGTAGACAGTACTACCAGGCAGTGACTTGAAATATTTGTCAGCTGCTATAAGAAATTCCTGGATGTCCCACAAGTAACAGTTCAATGGAGGGGGCATCAATATGTAATTTCTAAACAACTGGCAACTTGCACACAACAAGTTCATTTGTTCCAAAGTTGAACTTACGACAATCGAGGACCACCAGCATGTCAGACAATGTACAGGAATCATTAGATTCTAAAGTTTAGATAAATGGTAAAACAGCTTGAAAGACCTCTAGTATTGAATTTTGGTCAACAGGAATTCATTTCCAAAATCAAAGGGGAGTAAGAGTATTTTTAATTATTGGCAAGCCTTGAGAGAGACAACACTTGGGTTTTACAAAAAGTGCTTTTAAAACAATTAATGTCACCAAAACTGGTGGAATAAAGAACTCCAAGTTCAACACATCCATAAAAGCAAATAAAAGGGCAAAACTGTCAAACTGAACTTTTCAGAACCTGAAAATTAATCAAAGGCTTGAAGCAGCCCAGGGAATTTTATTGAAAAACAAAAAAAACAACCCTCTTCCCCAGCTAATTCTTGGTAAAAACAGCAAACTCTGTGGTGTTTTACCCAGTCTCATCTATCCCTTGATCCCCAGCTTAGCAGTAGCCATGAAAATAACAGTCCACATTCCATATTCCTGGTATGAAAGACAGCAGAATGGGCCTCTTTCACAAAGACATGTAATTTTTTTTTTTTTTGAGACGAAGTCTCACTTTGTCGCCCAGGCTGGAGTGCAGTGGCACCATCTTGGCTCACTGCAAGCTCCACCTCCCAGGTTCACGCCATTCTCCTGCCTCAGCCTCCTGAGTAGCTGGGACTACAGCCGCCTGCCACCATGCCAGGCTATTTTTTTGTATTTTTAGTAGAGATGGGGTTTTACCATGTTAGCCAGGATGGTCTCGATCTCCTGACTTCATGATCCACCCGCCTTCATGATCCGCCCACCTTGGCCTCCCAAAGTGCTGGGATTACAGGCGTGAGTCACCATGCCCAGCCAAAGACTTGTAGTTAATTATTTAGTTTACCTGTCTGGTGGCTCCATGGAAGACCACCTCAAAAGGATTGTCTTTATTTTGCTTAACTTAGAACTGGCTTAGTGCTTCACTGGGGCACATTGAGGGTGGAGAAGTTGAAAACATTTATGCTAATGTTTTAAGCAGGGCTGTGTATATGCTCAGGAAAGAGGGAGTAGGCTCCAAACTCTCACCACCTATTGACCTTGATGTTCTGCAGAAGCTGGCAGTAAAGGCTAAGGCAGGGTTGTAAACTTCCTGGGTAAGAGTTCAAGGCCTGCCCTAATGCATACACAGAGGCCATGGGCAAAGACTGGAAGATATTTTGCTTCTAGGCATTTAAGGAAATCTCTGTTAATTATTAGGTGACCACTAAACTAACAAAACAGAGACTTTGGGGTGCCCACAATCTTCAAAGAATATAACATTTATAGAATTAGCCATGAAAAGTCTCTAAACAAACATCTACAATACTCACCAACAACAAATACTGGGGAGGGGAGAGAGTCTGACTGCCAGAGCTGTCACACTATAATATTCAAAATGTCCAGTGAACAATAAAAATTACAAGGTATACAAAGAAACAAAGTATACAGGAAAAGAAAGAAATCAACAGAAACTATGCCTGAGGAAGCCCAGATACTGGACTTCATAGACAAAGACTTAAAATCAGCTATTTTAAATATATTCAGTGACATAAACTATGTCTAAAGAGCTAAAGGAAAGTATAAAACAGTATCTCATTAAATTGAGAATAATATAGATAGCAATGATAAAACTGAACCAAACAGAAATTTTGAAGTAGAATAACTGAAATGAAAAATTCTCTAGAAAAAAATTCACCTCACAGATGTCAGTTGGAGAAGAGAAAATCCAAGAACTCAAAGAGATCAATTGAGACCATCCAGTCTGATGAAGTGAAAGAAAAAAGAATGGGAAAAAAAACTGGACAGAGTCTCAGAGACTTCTGGTACACCATCAAACAAAGCAACATACAAATAATCAGAGTGACAGAAGGAGTGGAAAGGGGCAAAAAGACTATTAAAAAAAAAATAGTGGCAAAAGAACTTGCCAAATCTGATGAAATACATCTACAAAGCTCAACAAACTCCAAGTAGAACAGACCAATAAAGTACACACCTAAATACATCACAATCAAACTATCAAAAGCTAAAGGCAAAGAATGAATCTTGAAAGTAGCACGACAAGCAAGTCATTATAAACAAGTGATTCTCAATAAGATTAACAGCTGATTCCTTATCAGAAACCATGGAGGTCAGAAGACAGTAGGATGACATATTCATAATGCTGAAAGAATTACATGTCAACCAAGAATGCTGCATCCTGGCAACACTATCCTTCAAAAATGAAGGATAAATTAACACATTCCCAGATAACAAAAACGGTGAGAGTCCACCATTAGCATATCTCCAATACATGCTAAAAGAAGTCTTTCAGGTTGAAACAAAAGGACACTCAGAATAACAACTTCACCTTTAGAAATGTAACACCAGGAAAGGGAATTACATAAGTAAACATACAAGACAAAATACATAAAGCAAAAAGTGACAGAATTGAAGAGAAAAATAAACAATTCAGCAATATTAGTTGGAGATTTCAGTATCCCACTTTCAATAGATAGAACAACTAGACAGAAAATCTGAAGGAAACAGATTTGAACACGACTTATACCAATACACCTGTCAAACACTCTACCCAACAAAAGCAGAATACACATTCTTCTCAAGTGTACATGAAACATCCTCCGGGACAGACTATGAGGTCATAAAACAAGCCAAATAAATTTTAAAAGATAGAAATCATACAAAGTATATTCTCTGACCACAATAGAATGACACTGAGAATTAACAAAGAAGGAAATCTGGAAAGTTCACAGATATGTGGAAATCAACAAATTCCTAAATAATAAATGGGTTAGACGGGAAAAAAAATCACAAAGGAAATCAGAAGAATATACCTTGAGACAAATGAAAACAAAAATACAACATACCAAATCTTATGGGATGCAATGAAATCATATACATTTCTGAGAAGGAAATTCATAGCAGTAAATGACCACCTTACAAAGAAGTAAGAATTCAAATCAGGAACTGAATTACCCACCTTAAGAGACTAGAAAAAGAAGAACTAAGTCCAAAGCAAGCACAAGAAAGAAAATAATAAAGACCAGTGTAGAAATAAGTGAAATAGAGAACAGAAAAACAAGAGTAGGTTAAAACAAAAACAAAAACAAAAAAACAAACCTGGGCTAGGCTGGGCACAGTAGCTCACACCTGTAATTCCAGCACTTTGCGAGGTCGAGGCAGGCAGATCACCTGAGGTCAGGAGTTCAAGACCAGCTTGCCCAACATGGCGAAACCCTGTCTTTTCTACTAAAAATACAAAAAATTAGCCAGGCATGATGGCAGGCGCCTGTAATCCCAGCTACTCGGGAGGCTGAGGCAGGAGAATCACTTCAACCCGGGAGGCGGAGGCTGCAGTGAGCCGAAATTGCACCACTGCACTCCAGGGGAGACAAGATGGAAACTCTGTCTAAAATAAAATAAAAAGCTGTTTCACTGAAAATGGACAAAACTTTACTTTAGCTAGACTGACCAAGAAAAAAGAGAAGACTCTTTAAATTACTAGAATCAGAAATGAAAGATTGAACATTATGACTGACCTTACAGAAAAAAAAATTAGATTATAAAGGAATACTATGAATAATTACATGCTAACCAATTAGATAACTACATGAAATGAACAAATGCCTAAATCCACTGTCAAAACTGACTCAAGGAGAAAAATATCTGAATAGACTTATAACAAACAAGTAAAGACATTAAGATAGTAATCAAAAACCTTCCAAAGAAGATCCCAGATGGCTTCACTAGTGAATTTTACCAAATGTTTAAAGAACAATTACCAACAATCCTTCTCAAATTCCCCCCAAAAACAGAGGGAACACTTAGTAAGCTATACAGTTTACTATACTTACTGGTCAGCTATAACAGACCAATATCCCTTATAAATATAAATGCAAGCATCCTCAACACAATACTGGCAAACTGAATCTACAAGTATATAGAAAGGATTATAAACTATAACCAATTGAGATGAAACCCAGGAACACGGTTTGTTCAACATATGAAAATCATTTAATTAATGTGATAAACCATAAGAATAAAAGAGCATTAAAAAAACACAAAAATCTCAACAGCTGCAGAAAAAGCATTTGACAAAATCTAATGCCCTTTCCTGATTAAAACAAACAAACAAAAAGAAAACACTCCACAAACTAGGAACAGAAGGGAACATTCTCAATCTGATAAAGGACAACTATGAAAACCACACAACACACTTAAACTGAAAGGTTTTCCCCCAAGATGAAGACCAACACAAACATGCCCATTCTCACCACTGCTATTCAACACTGCAATGGAGGTTCTAGCTAGGGCAACTAGGCAAGAAAAAGAAGTAAAAAGTGTTCAGATTGAAAGGGAAGAAGTAAAACTATTTCTAGTTGCAGATGACATATAACATGATCTTATATATAGAAATCCTAAATCTATTAAAAACTCTATTATGCTAATCAATGATTTCAGCAAGGTTGCAGGATACAAAAATCAACACACAAAATCAGCTGCATTACTAATCAGTAGCAATGAACAATCTTAAAATAAAATTAAGAAAACAAATTCATAAAAGCATCAAAAACAAAATATTTAGGAATAAATTTAAGCAAAGAAGTACAATGCTTGTATATTGAAAACTACAAAATATGAATAAAAGAAATTAAATATCTACAGAAATGGAGAGAAGTGTTGTATTTATGGGTTGGAAGACCTACTAATTGTTATGATGGCAATATTCCCCAAACTTATCTACAGATTCAATGCAATCCCTATCTGAACTTCAACTGCCTTTTTTCTTCCAGAAATGGAGAGTTGATTTAAAATTCATATGAATTTGCAATGAACATGGAATACAGGCAAAGTAATCTTAAAAAGAATAAAGTTGGAAGACTCACATTTCCCAATTCCAAAACTCTGTACAAAGATGTAATAATCAAAACAGTGTGGTACTGGCATAAGATTAGACATACAGACTCATAGAATTGTGAGTACAGGAATGAGTCCATATATTTATGGTCAGTTGATTTCAACAAGGTATCAAGACCATTCAATGGGGAAAGAATAATCTTTTCCACAAATGGTGCTGGGACAACTAGGTATCATTACACAAAAGAATAAGTTAGAGCCCTACTTCACACCATATACACAAATTAATTCAAAATGGATCAAAGGCCTAAATGTAAGAGCTAAAACTATAATTCTTAGATGAAAACATAGGTGAAAATCAGTGTGACCTTAGATCAGGCAACTTTTTAAAGATACAATGCCAAAAACATAAAGAATTAAAAAATATACTGGACTTCATAAAAATTAAAACTTGTGAGTCAAATGACACTATCAATAAGTGAAAAGATGGGCTTCTAAATGGGAGAAATTGTCTGCAAATTATATATTTCATAAGGGTCTAGTATCTAGAATATATCTACATATATACATACACATATATTCTAGATACATAAACACACACACACATACACTCTCTCTCTCTCTCTCTCTCACCAACAACTCAGCAATAAAAAGACAACCTAATTTTAAAATGGGCAAAGAATGTTAATAGACATTTCTTCAAAGAAAATATACAAATGGCCAAAAAGCACATGAAAAGATGTTCCACATCGTTAGTCATTTGGGAGATACAAATAAAATAACACAATGGGATACCCATACCTGATAGGATGGAGTCTTCGTCTGTTTTCTGTTGGTATAACTGAATACGTGAGACTGTGTAATTTATTTTTTTAAAAAATGGATTTCTTACATTTCTGGAGGCTGGAAAGTCCAAGATCAAGGGGCCACAGCCGATGAAGAACTTCTTGCTGCTGGGGACTCTCTGCAGAGTCCCAAGGTGACACAGGGCAGCAATCACATAGTGAGAAGGCTGAGCTTACTAGATTAGTTCCCTTCCTCCTCTTATAAAGTCACTAGTCTCAATCCAGTGATAACCCATTAGTCCATTAATTCATGAATGGATTAGCCCATTCATGAGGGCAGAGCTCTGATGGCCCAAGCACTTCTTAAAGGCCTCATATCTCAATACTGCCACATTGGGGATTATGTTCCAACATGAGTTTTGGAGTGGACAAACATTCGAACCACAGGAGTTGGCTAAGACAGTAACAAATATAGGCAAGGACAGAGAAATTAGAATTCTCTACATTGCTGGTGGGACCGTAAAATGATACAGCCACTGTGGAAAAATGTTTGGCAGTTCCTCAAAAGGTAACACATAGTTATCATATAATCCAGTAATTCTACTCCTAGTTATCTACACAAGAGAAATAAAGATATATGTCTACACAGAAACTTGTATATGAATATTCATAACAGCATTATTTATTTATAATAGCCAAAGAGTGGACACAACCTAAAAGTCCATCAGCTAAGGAGTGGATAAACAAAATATGGTAGTATATCCACATAACAGAGCATTATTCAGCCACAAAAAGAAAATGAAGTGCTGTTACATGCTACAATATGGATGAACCTTGAAAACATGTTAAGTGAAAAAAGCCAGGTACAAGAAGCCACATATATATGATTCTATTTATATGAAATGTCCAGAATAGGCAAATCCATAGAGACAGAAAGTAAGATCTGTGATTGTCAGGGATGTTGCTAACCATCCTGCAACACATAGAACAGCCCCGACGGCAAAGAATTATCCAGTCAAAAAATGTCAAGAGTCCTGAGATTGATAAATTCTGAAGGAGTATTCAGTTATCAGTTTCAAGTTTAAAGTGCACCTTGGAGTTCATCTATTTTAAGAAGTCTTCAAAATCTGGCAATCTTCAAGTTTTTTTTGTTTTAAATGAACCAAGCTAAAAATTATAGAAGAGCAGATTAAATTGGAATCTGGCTCTTTCCAGTTCTTTAGTTTAAGATACTACAATACTGAAGCAGTTCAGTGGATCTTTATAATAATAGTCCCTCAAATCCCTCTGCCCATGCTGCCCCGCAAAGATGGTTTTCTGCTACCTATTCACAAATAAGATTCCCAAGTAGCTCAGAAACACTTTGAAGGATGCTATCAATGTATTACGATTGTTCTCTTCAGCTGACTTTATAGCACCTTGGAATAGCAGCCAGGAAGCAAGGACAAGATGGTACCCCCTTGCATACACTCCAGACAGAAGAAACCTACTTTTTGTTTATTTAGGACCTGAAAAATGTTAACTTCAAAGAATAATGCATATCATCATTCTTTTCAAATTCACTAATTATAAATATGTCTTTATGGTTTAGCCAATTTTACTTAAAATGAGGGGATACATTAATTTTGCAAATGTATCTTCTAGAGCAGAATAATTTGAATTTCTTAAACTGCATATTTACAGAAGGGAGTCAGGAGACATGAAGCCAGCATATTAAGGACACTGGCTACAGACTTGTACATTGTAGAATACCACACTGGTCCTCCCAGCCTTTAGCAAGGTCAGCATTTAGCTGAAGCTGTATTGGTCTTGCTTCAGCCTATTACTGTTTCTACTCCTATTCAAACACCTACTTATTTGAGCAGCTTCATGATAGATGCAGAAACACAAAAATTGCCACTTGGAAATTTTTACTGACCCAATATTTCAAAAAAAATAGCAACTGAGGAAAACAAACTTTAAAGAAAGAGAAATTAGGTCTATATAAAAGCAAGATATCAGGAACCTATAAGTGGTTGGAAGCTTCGCGTCTGAGAGTGAAGGCAATCTGATCCTAGAGATCTATCAATTCAAGATAAAGTTGTTGAAATCTATCCTTTAAATTTTCATGGATTATCTAGACCATAGCCAAGTCAAGTACCTGTGTAAGGTATGAAGGACATTAACAAAAGTATAGAAATATACTAAATGTTTTCTATGTGTCTTTCTTTGATATTTAACTAAGTCCTTAATTAACCAAAGACCAGAAAAGGGGGAAATTTTGTTTTAGATTAGATTGTGGTCCTTAAAAATAAAATGTTTGCTTTTGTCATTATATGTACATCTTCTAGAATATTAAGTGGCTCCCTGAAGGTTATCAGACAAATTAGTAATACCATAATTACCAAAATAAAACGTGTTTATCTTGAAAAAAAATTCAGAACTTTGAAAATTCCTTTAATTCCAACATTTCTATTCCATTCTGAAAAGACTGCTCTTGCTTTTGACTTACAGCTAAAGCAGATTTTTACTACAGTCTAGCACCTTATTATAAATCATTTTGGTCTCTTCATATTTCATATCAGTCTTTTCTGTTGCTCCTACAGACTGTAAACTCCTGGGCAGGAATCTGGCTTTTTCTTTCCAATCCTTACTAAGACATAAGAGTGCTGAAGGCAGAGGATCAATGCTTGTTGACATTGTCCACAGTAGAAACTGCAGCCATGGTGATCAGGAGGCAGAAAAGTATAAAGCAAAAGAACCGTGTGCTTGGCGAGAAGAGCCCTGGGGTCACACCCCATCACTGTCTCTTACCAGATGGGTATCATTGGCCAACATGTTTCATCTCTCTCACCTTTTATCTCTTTATCAATAAAGCAGTGGTAGACGATACCTTTCTTTCAGAGTTATTGTTAAATGGGATCACAAATGTGAACATTCTGTAAATGCTAAGAGTTCTGTGTGACTATAACTTATCATTATCTATGCCACTACTGTTAAGGTAAAATACTAATCACATTTTTCTTCTTTCTCAAATAATTGTTTACCTATACTCAAACTGTTGAACTAATCTTCTCCAACTTCTTCCCCACCTCTGTTCCTTAGTGTTCATTTAACACTAAAAGAGTAGTCTCCCCCTATATTCAGGAGACCCCCCAGTGGATGCCTGAAATCACAGGTAGTACCAAACACTACATATACTTACCTTAAATGCCTTTTTCCTTTTAACTAAGCACTTATCATGCACATTGGCTGCAACTTTTGCAGTTTGAGATATGACAGCAAAACCAGCATGCATTTATTCTCCATTCTTCACAATTTCATGTATAAAAGATTCATTCTTATCATAGATCTTAGCAGTCTCAGCATATGATTTCTTTTATTTATATGTAAGTCTAGACTTTTCATTTTTCACTTAAGGGAAGCAATTTACAGCTTCTCTTCGGCATATCTGAATTGCCAGGATCACTACTCCTGCGCTTTGGGGCCACTATGAAGTAAAATAAGGATTACTTGAACCTAAGTGTTGTAACACTAGAAGAGTCAATCTGATAACCTGGATGGCTACTAAGTCACTAAGGGGCAGGCAGCACCTACAGCATGGAGATGCTGAATAAAGGAACGATTCACATTGCAGGTGGGATGGGTGGGACAGCATAAAATTTAAAACTCATCGATTCTTTATTTCTGTAATTTTTCACTTAATATTTTCAGAACACAGTTGACTGTGGATAACTGAAACCTTGGAAAGCAAAACTGCACATAAGGAGGACTACTGCGTAAATTTTGAAATTCTTTGCAAGGGTTCCCTGTGTTTTATCACAGCTGGTCGCCATCCGGTTTATCGAACATAAGCCCTTAAACCTTGTTGCAACTTTTAACATAAAAGTCGGGGAGGCTAAAACTGACCTACAACAGGTGTCCCTTGTACAGTACAATTGTTCAGAAACTTTTTACTGCCATTCTGTTCAACAATCACAATTACTGCTCTGACTTCTAAACTACACATGCATAATTTAACATACTTGGTTTATTCAGTACCAGAAAAGCTCCAGAATACCAAAAAAAGTTTTCCTTTTAGGAACTTTGCAACCAATGTTTATTCCAAGTCCTAATCTCAATGTCTGCATTAAAACAGAATAAGCAAAAAATAAAAACAAAAACAAAAAACTGCCTTGACTTCTAAATATTATTTTAAAAAAACTATTAAATGGCACCAAGAAAAACTAAATGTAAATATTTCACACCCACCAAACTGGCACAAATGTAAAAGACTAGCACTAGAAAAAGTTGATGAGAACACTTATAACGCTGCTTGGAAACAATTTGGCATTACCTAGTAGAAGCTGTAGATGTGTATGCCTTATGATCTAGTTACTCCACTTCTAGGTATAATTCCCTTGTGGAAAAAAACTCTTATAAATGTGTTTCAGGAGACATTTTCACAGCAGCATTGTTCAAAATAGCAAAACTTTGGAAGCAATCCAAGTGTCCACTGATGGGAATAGAGAGATGTATGTACTCTATTCATTAAAAGGCTTAACAAAGATATCTATAAAAAAGCTTCAGTTTACATGAATTAATCTTACAATGTTGAGTTAAAAAAGTTATAAAGACTACATTTATTGGGGGGTGGGGGGCTGGGGGAGGGATAGCATTAGGAGAAATACCTAGTGTAAATGACGAGTTGATGGGTGCAGCAAACCAACATGGCACATGTATACCTATATAACAAACCTGTATGTTGTACATATGTACCCTAGAACTTAAAGGTATAATAAAAAATAAAGACTACATTTAATGTGATTCCAAAACATAAAGTTAAAACATATAAAACTAAATAATGTATTATTTAGGGATATGTAGATAGGTAGTAAAATCATAAAACAAAGCAAAATAATGCAAAAAATATGACATTTACTATTATAGTCCTGCAGGTGGGAAGGGAGGGGGATGTGACTGGGAAGGGGCATCCAGCGAGCACCAAAGGTAATAGTAATGAGCTGTTCCTTAAGTTGGGTGGTAGGTACAAAGAGGTGTTATTTCTTACACACATACATATAGTTTCCTATGTGTATGAAATAAATAAAAAAAAATTTAAAAATATATGGTGCCTATGGTATTACACAAAAAATGTGTTAAGATAAGCTCCCAACTTCAGTTACTCTTTTCTGTCCTTCAACTTCTACAACTGTCTTATTTTGCCATTTTATTGATATATAAAGTATTATGCTACTACCTTCATTGTTTTTTCAGGATGATCATTATTCAACATTTATATTAATTTCCCCAAATTTTAAATTGTTAAAAATTTGCCTCAGCCTCAGACTGGCTTGGGGAATGTTTTACAGTGGAGCAAATGAAAAGAAGGGCTTATAAACATAGTGAGTAAAAAAGACATGATCAGGTGGGTGATCATCCAAATTTTCTAGAGAGATTTTAGTAACTCTGATTCTTGGGTTCTGCCCCTATAACTTTTAAATGGGGGCGAGGGCAGGGAGGAGAGACAGTGTACAGAAATCTATTTTTTAAGCCCAAATGACAAGGGCTTCAAAACACAGTGAGTCCAAAAAAAAAAACAAACAAACAAACAGTGAGTCAAAAAGACACTAGATTCAACACTTCACCTTGCCAGGCTCCAGGCTGACATCAGGTCAGCAGCTATATTTGAACACAGCTTCCACAAAATCCTTCGGAGGTCCTCACTCTTTAAATGCCCATGATACATTTTTAAGAGACATAATTTGTATGCACACACACATGCATGCACTCACATGTATTTTACAAATCACTGTATTACTCAAATTTTTTGAAAATAAGAGATTATGTACTTTTATTTACGAGTAAATTATAAACCTCCAGAAAGTATAAAAAGTATCAAAAGTAAACAACAGCCAGGCGCAGTGGCTAACACCTGTAATCCAAGCACTTTGGGAGGCTGAGGAGGAAGTACTGCTTGAACCCAGGAGTTTGAGACCAGCCTGAGCAACATAGTGGGATCCCATCTACACACATTAAAAAAAAAATGGTTTTTTAATTAGCCAGGTGTTGTGGCACATGCCCATAGTCCCAGTTACTCAGGAGGCTGGGGCAGGAGGACTGCTTGAGCCTGGGGGTAGAGGCTGCAGTGAGCCATGACTGAGCCACTGCATTCTAGCCTGGGAGAAAGAGTGGGACCCTGTCTTAAAAAAAAAGAAAAAAAATTAAGAAAAAAATTAGCAGGTCCTGTTTTATTTGGTATCTATAGTTTGCTGTTTCTCTTTCCCAAGTGACTTGGGCCTTCATATTCTACTGATTTTCTAGAGACTCCATCTTATAACTTGGGATGATTACCATGAAGTGATGAAAACAACAAATCTCAGTAAAGGGATGCTGGCATGCAGGCAGACACTAGATTCAACACATCACCTTGCCAGACTCCAGGCGGACATCAGGTCAGCAGCTATATTTGAACACAGCTTCTCCAAAATCCTTCCCGGGACCTCAGTCTTTCAGCTGAGAAAGTCTAGTCATGCCACCTATTTTTAAATGGTAGATTTCGGGAATTTTATGCAGAACAAATTACTGAAAGCTAGTCATAGAGATGACATAAAACTTTTAAAAGAAAAATGTAAAAAAGCTATGATTTAATGCTTCTGAAAACACTTAAGACAATTTCAAAACCTTTCCTTTCTAAGATTTAAAACTAAAGAAAATCTGAAATAGCCAGGGGGAAAATACACGTACACATATACAAAGATACAAAGATACATACACAGATCAACACTGTAACACTATAATAGCTACAAAAGAGTCAAAATTCTTTTAATAGGGGCCTAGTTAAATATATTATGGTATACCCACATGGCTATTAGAAAAAATGAGGTAGATTTGTTTGGACATGGAAAGATGTCCATGATACATTTTTAAGAGACATAATTTGTATGTGCACACATCACACACATACATGCTGCTCACATATATTTTACAAATTAGATTGTTATTCAAAATTTTTAATATAAATTATGCACTTTTATTTAGAAGTAAGTTGTCAACTTCCAGAAAGTATAAAAAATATGAAAAGTAACCAAAAGATTAGTACCCATGCTAACAGCACAGAGCCACTTGACAATTTCTGTAAGAAATCTACTTCCCTGAGAACTGTTTAAACTACAGGAAAAATTGATCAAAGAGGAACATAAGGGTTAATGTATAAAGTGCCTTTTTTAAAAACTGGGGGAAAATCCTGTTTTAAAACAATCATGTTACATTCTGAATAGTATCTGGATGAGTATTTGGGAGAATATAAAACACAGGACAGGGTTTGGCATTTCAAAAATTTTCACGAACCACTTCTATTTAAACTAACATGCTAATAGGCGTAACGCTCTACGTTGTATTTTCATAAATTATCAATGTTATTTAGCTTTCAAGGGAGGCTCCCTGAAATTAGATTTATGCCAATGAGAATTATTCTAAAGCAAAGTAAGGAAATTTTTTACCCATCAGAAAGCTGAAAGGTGTGGAGAAAAAAAAAAGTTGGCATACACCTTGGATAATCACAGGAAGCCAAAAAAGTTTCTGACACACAAGGGTAGTGTTTGACACACCATAGTGGGAGAAACTACCAACAAAAAAGTGTTTGACACACAAGGGTAGTGGGAGAAATAAATGGATGAGATGATACAGCGGAAGGAGGCTGGACCATAGCTTTTTGCTGTCTCACAAATGCAGCTGGAACCAAAGATTGTTAGAATGGGAAAGAACTGTGGATAAATTCTCAAGTGAGAACACAGACACCTAAGCAGGGCTAGGACATTCAGAGCACCTCTTTACTTCTTGCACATGATTCTTTCCATGACACCTAGTGCCCTTCTCCATCTAGAGCTACCTCTGTATGGCCATGTTCCTTCTCTCTAGGCTCATGACAGACCTCTGGAGAAAGTCAGGTAGGCCTGCTGCTTTTGGCTTTATGATGATGTAACTAGGGCATGGATTATTTGGCTATTGTGGGATTCTCCTCATGTTATCAGGGTTCCAACTCACATAATCACCTCCTTAGCAACAGAATTTATTGGCATATTTATTGTCCTTCTTAGAGCAGTGGTTCTAAATGTGGGTGATTATCCAAAATTTTTAGGGACTTTTAAAAAAACTCAGATTCTTGGGTTCTGATCCTGTAACTCTTAAATTGGGGTAAGAGTGGGGAGCGAAGACAGCATACAGAAATCCGTATTTTTCTTACTGCGTTCCAGATGTAGTTATGTACCACTAGTTCTTAACGCTAATTTTGATTGATTCACCATCAGTGACTTAAGAATATCAGGGTTTGGATAAGGTGCAGTGGAGGACTGGAGATTTAGAATGAATGATAGGGGAGGCAGGAAAACAAGGCAGCTATTGCTCTATGGGAGAGACAGATAGGACTGGTTTCCTGTGTGTGTGAAGTAGGTGCTGTGATCTGTTACACTGGGGAGCCTCTTTTGTCTCAAAGTATCTCTCATCAGCTTTTTATTAATGCCTGAAATTCCATCCTTATGATTTCATTCCTTCAAGTTATGTCATTTGTTAAATAGAAATACCTCTTACTTCTCAGGATTCCACTGTAACCTTTCCCTAACGAAGCATAAATTCATTCACTTCTTTTTAACAATCCACTAAAACAAAGCACATTTAGGAGGGCACTGTACTCCTTGATTTGGCAGAGAAGAAGGGGGTGCCATCCCCCCGCCAAAAAAAGGCCATGACTCAATATGATGGCTTTTGCAACTTGCCTCGGGCTAGCCTTAGGGCATTACCTATGAATCTGCTGGTGCCAGGATGATACTTGACCTAGAGGAAATGTGAATTTGCATAAGGAAGAACCATCTGACGATGCTCTGGGCTATTCCTTAGCCCACACTCGCTTTACCATTCTCTGACCTCCTGGTATATTCTTCAGCACCTGCTACAGTTAATTGTTTCTTAATTATTTCATGTGTCTGCATCATGTCTCTCTAGCCAGATATAGGCTCTTTTGAGGTCAGGAAAAACACATGATTTATCTTTCTTCCCTATGAGCATGTAGTGCAGCACTGAAAAGATACAAGGTCCTTAGTAAGACCTTCATTGATACATCCTATCAGCAGGTAATACAGGGAGAAACATTTTTATGGCTATCTCTTTATGATCTTCCCATTTCTGAACACTCAACTCGACTTGCCTCTCAAGTTTCTCTTCTTTCCAAGTAACTGTCTTTCCCAAATTAAGAATCTTTCTTTGGTAGTCCATTTTTGTAGGTTTTGCAAAAATGTATTGACATGAATTAGCATTAATCATTTGGGAAAATATCCTTGGATCCCAAATATGTCTGAGGGAATTTCCGTTGATTTATGGTTGAAAGCAGTCTTTGAAATTGGGGGCCAGGTGCAATGGCTCACACTTGTAATCCCAGCATTTTGGGAGGCTGAGACCAGAGTATCACCTGAGGCCAGGAATGTGAGACCAGTCTGGGTAGCAGAGCACTATCCCATCTCTACAAAAGTCAAGGATGGTGGTGCACACCTGTAGTCCAAGCTACTTGGGAGGCTGCGGTGGGAGGATGGCTTGAGCCCAGGAGTTCAAGACTGCAGTGATCCATGTTTGCCCCACCGCACTCCAGCCTGGTGACAGAGGGAGACCCTGTCTCTTAAAAAAAAATACAAAATGAATGAAATTGGGAAATGTCAATTAAAAAAGCAAAGACTGCAATCCATAAAGGCTAGCTGGCAGTTTAACTTAAAAACAAAAAAAAAATTAAGGGCTTCTATGCCGAATGCCTTTATTGTCTACACTAAATTTTATCCTTAACAAAAAATTACACCCAAATGTTACCTTCTTTTCTTAGAAGAATGTATAATTATTAAACATGAAAGGTAGCTATGGTGCAGAAAAATTCACAGACTTGCTTGTGTTCACAAACAGATAATGCCAGAGGTGGTGGTCTCAGTTTCCAGTTCTTTGAGAACACTTACCTGGTACCTCTCCTAAAAGAGGCATTAACTCTAGTCAACATTTCTGACCGTCTGAATTCTGAGATATCTGGCCCTTTGTATAAGTTAATCCAGTTGTACTGTGTGTGTGTGTGTGTTTCATCTTTTCTGTTACCACTAGTGGGATGAATTTAGGTGTTAAGTCCTCACCGAATATGACAACTATGTTTAACACAAGAAATTCATGTGATTTTATTTCTATATGGCCCTTTTACTTTTTTAAAAGCAGTCAGCTTTCAACTGTTAATGTGGAATGATACTGTTCTTCTTCCTATCTTATGTAAAACCTGATTTAAAGGAGTGATAATTGCCAAATCTTGTATTAAGGCACCCAGTGTGTATAGGATGGACCATAATTTTTTAAAAAAGAAACCTACATTGGGACTGTGTCTAATGTTACACCTCTCACCAAATGAATCACAGAGAATCCTACCCCAAGGAGACTTCTGAATATGCATCTCTTAACCATTCTTTTCTTACAGGAAAATACCCCCAGTGAGTGGTCACTTTATTCTGAGGCCACAATTAGTAAAATATTTCTCTTCCCTTCCCTAACACACTTTCTCTTCCTTTTTAATTCAAGGAAGATACTGAGTCTTACACCTTGAATGGAGTGTGGGAACCAGGTTTGCAATAATAAAAGCAGTTAATAAGTGCTTTGCATTTACCTAGCCCTTTCTTTAAAATACATAAAGAATCTGAGGTTCAGGTGAATCAATCATTACTGAGTGCCTATCAGGAAGATTAACTTCTGCGGGATTGCAGAAATAAGTGATGGAACTGGAATCTGAACCTTTGTTAGTCTCTAAATTACAAGTTTTTATCCATCTGTCACAATGGTTCTGTCTTTCCACCACAGGCAAGGTTCATGAACAATTCGATATCACGGAAGGATCAGAATTTTAAATACATCTGATTCCTACAACTACTGTGACAAATTGCGAAACAACAACAAAAACAAACGAAACAAAAAACAAAACACACACACACACCCCTCTCCCTACAGTCACACTCCTTTGCAGTGTAATTTACAGCTCCTTCACCCACTTGAATCTAGACTAGCCCTGTGATTTGCTTTCACCAATAGAATATGGTAGAAATATAGTTGTTACAAGCCTAGGTCTTAAAGAGTTTTGCATGGTTCTGCTGGTTCTTTTGTAACTCTGATGCTACTGTGTGAAAAAGTTAAGGGCAGCCTGCTGTCACCATTCATTGCTACAGCCAGCCAGCCAGCTGATAGCAGATACACTGAATGTGCCCAGCTGAGATAAGTTGAGCTTGGCCAGATCAGCAGAACTGCCCACCTGATTTATAGACTCATGAGGAAAAATAAACGGTTATTTTAAAGCCATTAAATTTTAAAAGCAGTCAGCTCTAAATTGTTAATACGGAATGATACTGTTCTTTTTCCTATCTTATGTAATATCTCATTTACAGCAGTGATAATTGCCAAATCTAAGTGTGAAGGCACCCAGTGTGTTTGTTATAGAGCAAATACTAACAGATACAACAAACATAGCTACTTTGAGCTAGCAGAGAAAACAAAAGATTGTTTATAAAAGAGGGCCCCAACATGGAAAAGCTTGATATTAAGAGAAATGTTTAACAAATCCTTAATTATTTGACTTAAAGTTTCAAAGTAAGGCTGAAAAATAAGACCTGATCCATTCGAGAATTTGCAAGGTGCTTCGGTGTGTATAATAAATCTACTTATAAACATCAGTAATTATGTATTTGAAAATCTACATTAAGAAAGTAAAATCCTTTTCATTGTGGGATTTAATTCACACTGAATCATACAAAAACCAATTTTTTAAAAGTCCTTATTTGAAGAGGTAGAACCTTAGTATTATGACTTTCAAAATGTTAGTATTCTTTTTGAGAAGAAGTCAAAGTAATTGGAGAACAGAAGCAATGACGTTATTTCTAAAACCCCAAGAACTTCTCAAGACATGAAAGGCTTGCTCTTCTTCAGACAGTTTTATTCTAATTTACCTTAACCCCAAGTTCCTCAGAGGTTCAAGTAGTTGATGAGTGACTGAGAGAGGAACTTGTGTAGATTACAGGGCAGGAGGGTCAGGGAAGGGGGCCAGATAGGAAGCACATGCATCACATATGCATTTTTCAGTTCCTCTTCAAGCTTATGGCCAAAATATAAATCTGATAATGGTACCACAAGTTAAAGTCTCCACTTCCTAACTATAATCAATTAGTTTGAAAGTTACACCATATGCAAAGACTGACAGCTAGTATCATACTGAATGGGGGAAAACTGAAAGCCTTTCTTCTAAGATCTACAACAAGACAAGGGTGCCCACTGTTACTCAGCATAGTACTGGAAGACCCACCCAGAGTAATCAGACAAGAGAAAGATTAAAAGGGAATCCAAACTAGAATGGAAGAAGTCAAATTATCCTTGTTTGCAGACTGTGTGATCTTATTAGAAAAACATAAAGACTCCACCAAAAAACTATTAAAACAGATTCAGTACAGTTGCAGGACACAAAATCAACATACAAAAAATCAGTGGCATTTCTAGATGCCAGCAGAGAACAATCTAAAAAAGAAAGCAAGAAAGTAATCTTATTTACAACAGCTACAGATAAAATAAAACACCTAGGAATAAACTCAACCAAAGAAGTGAAAGATGTCTACAATGAAAACTATAAAACACTGATGAAAGATATTGAAGAGGACACAAAAAAATACAAAGATATTCCACGCTCACGGATTAGAAGAATCAATATTGTTAAAATGTCCATACTACTCAAAGCAATCTACAGATTCAATGCAATCTTTATCAGTAAATATCAATGACATTCTTCACAGAATTAGAAAAAAAAAGTCCTAGAATTTATATAGAACCACAAAAGCCCCAGAATAGCCAAAGCCATCCTGAGTAAAAAAAAAAATAAAACTGGAGGAACTACATTATCTGACTTCAAATTATACTACAAAACTATAATAACCAAAACAGCATAGTACTAGCATAAAAACAGATACATAGACCAATAGAACAGACGAGAGAACCCAGAAACAAATTCATACACCTACAGTGAACTCATTTTCAGCAAAGGTGCCAAGAACATACACTAGGGAAAGGACAGTCTCTTCAATAAATGGTGCTGGGAAAACTGGATATCCATAGGCAAAACGAAACTAGACCCCTATCTCTCACCACATATAAAAATCAAATCAAAGTGGATTAAAGCCTTAAATCTAAGACCTGAAACTAGGAAACTAAAAGAAAACACCGGGGAAGCTCTCCAGGACATTGGTATGGGCGAAGATTTCTTGAGTAATACCTCAAATGCACAGACAACCAATGCAAAAATGGACAAATGGGATCACATCAAGTTAAAAAGCTTCTGCACAGCAAAGGAAACAATCAATAAAGAGACAACCCACAAAATGGAAGAAAATATTTGCAAGCTACCCATCTGAGAAGGGAATGATAACCAGAATATACAAAGAGTTCAGACAACTTAATAGGAAAACATCAAATAATCCAACTTAAAAAATGGACAAAAGATCTGAATAAACATTTCTCAAAAGACACACAAATGGCCAACAGATATATGAAGAAATGTTCAACATCCTTAATCATCACAGAAATGCAAATCAAAACTACAATGACATATCTCACCCCAGTCAATTATATCTCACCCCCACAAAGCATGCCTGCATCAGAACATGACCTGTACCCCATAAATATAGATGCCTAACTATATACCCATAAAATTAAAATAAATTTTAAAATAAACTGAAATAAAGTTATGATCATAATGAAGCCAGTTTGAGATCAATTAATGAAAAAGGCTTATGAATAGGGTATGGTATGGCACAGTGGACAGAGTTCTCAAGGAAAAACCTTTGGCATTAAGGAGTTGTGTAATCTTAAGCCACATCACTAAAAACTTCAGGAGTGCTTTTTAAGTGCCAGACACTGTGCTATGCAGTTTACATGACTGTGTAATGCCCATTTGAAAAGTGAGGAAACAGAGTTTATAGGGTTATGAATTTGGTCAAGTTCACACAGTTGTTAGTCAGATTCACACCCAGGGAATCTGAAGAGTCCTAATTCTTACCCGCAATACTGGATCTTAGTTTCCTCAAATGAAGTGAGACCTGGATATCAAAACTAGCTCCATTTGGAATTCTACGATTCTTTGACAATGACAGGAGCATGCTCCTTAGTGGTTTGTGTACTGGGTACAGGGATGAAGACTGGCACCTTTCACTAAAAACAAATGTCCCTGGGGTATATGCTGACACTAATCCCTGTATCTAATCCTTTCCTTGTATATGCAAATACAGAAATGGTGAGGCTAGTTTGGGAAACAAGTCTACTGCCCACAGTCATCCTGGTCAGTTCACTACCTCTCAGGTAAGGTCTGCCTGTCTTTGGGCTTTCTCTTCAATTCCTGGCAGAGTAGGCACTAAGTAAATGCTGAATGAATGGAAAAATATTCCACAGTTTCTGCTGGAAAGAGCCTGAAATTGGATGGCATTTTTAAAATGTGTCCTACAAATGTCTTGAATGTAACACCCTTAAACCATAAGCTCCAGAAAGGCAGAAACAACTTCAGCCTTGTTCACTGTTGTATCCTCTGCAGTTTGAACTGTCTCTCACATATAGTAACTGCTCAATAAAAGTGCTGTTCTTAATATTGTTACTAGATTTTAACCGTTCCAGTTTTCCCTAAGAGAAGTAAAATATATGTATTAAAGGCAAGGCCATGCTATTTGCTTCCTCTGTGGTTCTTTGTTCAAACAGCCCTACCTAAATTGAGTACCTTAACTGCTAGGTGGTATAGTGAAAGCATTCCTTGTCCTTAAGGAGACTGGATTTACTTGGAGATAAATTAGAAATATATAAATAGTTTTAATTCAATAAACATTTATTGGGTACCTACTATGTGCTAATGATGAATTTAGGTAGAAAGAACTGTGTGGTCTGTGGCTGCCAGAGGACACCATCAGATTAGGGAGAGGGGCTATGGTCTGGACACCATAAAGGAAAGCATACAAAGTAAGTAGCATTAAATTGGTCTTGAACATTACATATGGTTAAAAGCACAGAGAAGGAGCTTGAATTCCAGACTGCAACGGTCTTCAGCTATGTTATATGGCACACTGATATGTTGTGATCAATTTTAGAACTCATGGCACGAAATCTGTTAGTAATAATGATTTATATATTTTTATTGTAAAGAAAAGTGTAAACACTGCCAGGGGGAACTGTGACTTGCTATAATCCTTGAAAAAAGTAATTTGGAAATATCTGTTAAAATTTTAAATATACATACCTCTGACTCAGGAACCCAACTTTGGGGAAATCTATTGTATTAGTCCGTTTTCACACTGCAATAAAGAGCTACCTGTGTCTGGGTAGTTTATGAAGAATAGAGGTTTAACTGACTTACAGTTCCACAGGCGTCACAGGAAGCATGACTGAGAGGCCTCAGGAAACTCAGAATCATGGTGGAAGGTGAAGGAGAAGCAAGCACATGTTTACATGGCAGAGCAGGAGACAGAGAGAGAAGGGGGAAGTGCCACACACTTTCAAACAACCAGATCGCATGAGAACTCACTATCATGAGAACAAGAGGAAGTCTACCCTTGTGATTCAATCACCTCACACTAGGCCTCTCCCTCAATATGTGGGGATTACAAGTGATTGAGATTTGGGTGGAGACACAGAGCCAAGCCATATTATTCTGCCTCTGGCCTCTCCTAAATCTCATGTTCTCCAAAGTCCCCCAAAGTCTTAACTCCTTCCAGCATTAACTCAAAAGTCCAAGTACAAAGTCTCATTGTGTCAAGGCAAGTCCATTCTGCTTATGAGACTGTAAAATAAAAAACTAGTTACTTCCAAGAAAAAACTGGGGCACAGGCATTGGGTAAATGCCCCCATTCCAAATGAGAGAAATTGGTTAAAACAAAAAGGCTACAGGCCCCATGCATGTCCAAAAACCTGAGGGCAGTCATTAAATCTTAAAAATCCGAAATGATCTCCTTTGACTCCACGTCTCACATCCAAGCCACACTGACAGAAGGGGTGGGCTCCCAAGGCCTTGGACAGCTCCGCCCCGTGGCTCTGCTGGGTTCAAGCCCCTGCGGCTGCTTTCACAGGCTAGCATCGAGTGCCTGCAGCTTTTCCAGGCACATGGTGAAAGCTATCAGTGGATCTACAATTATGGAGCCTGGAGAATGGTATCCCTCTTCTCACAGCTCCACTAGGCAGTGCCCCAGTGGGGTCTCTATGTGGGGGCTCTAACCCCATATATCTCCTCTGCACTGCCCTAGCAGAGGAGCTCCATGAGGGCTCTGCCCCTGCAGCAGACTTCTTCCTGGACATCCAGGCATTTCCACACATCCTGAAATCTAGGCAGAGGCTTTCAAGCCTCAACTCTTGCCTTCTGCACACCCACAGGCCCAACACCACAAGAAGGCTGCCAAAGCTTGAGGCTTACCCCCTCTGAAGCAACAGCCCAAGATATCTCCTGGCCCCTTTTAGCCACAGCTGGAGCTGGAGCAGCTGGGATGCAGGTCACCATGTCCTGAGGCTGCAGAGAGCAGCGCAACCCTGGGCCTGGCCCACGAAATCATTTTTTCCTCCAACACCTCCAGACCTGTGATAGGAAGGGCTACCATGAAGGTCTCTGACATGCCCTGGAGACATTTTCCCTATTGTACTGGCTACTAACATTAGGCTCCTCTTTACCTATGCATATTTCTGTAGCTGGCTTGAATTGCTCCCCAGAAAAATCGGCTTTTCTTTCCTACTACAAGGTTGGGCTGCAAATTTTCCAAACCTTTATGCTCTGCTTCCCTTTTAAACGTAAGTTCCAACTTCAGACCATCTCTTTGTGAACACATATGACTGTATGTTGTTAAGAGCAGCCAGGCCACATCTTGAATGCTTTGCTACTTAGAAATTTCTTTTGCCAGATACTCTAAATCATCTCTCTCAAGTTCAAAGTTCCACCGATCTCTAGGGCAGGGGCAAAATGCTGTCAGTCTATTTGCCAAAGCAAAGCAAAAGTGACCTTTGCTCCAGTTCCCAATAAGTGCCTCATCTCCACCTGAAATCACCTTAGCCTGGACTTTATTGTCCATATCATGATCATCATTTTGGTCAAAACCATTCAACATGTCTCTAGAAGTTCCAAACTTTCCCTCATCTTCCTGTCTTCTTCTGAGTCCTCCAAACCATTGCAACCTCTGCCCATTACCCAGTTACAAAGTTGCTTCCACATTTTCAGGTATCTTGATAGCAATGCCCCACTGTCCTGGTACCAATTTTCTGTACTAATCCATTTTCACAGTGCTATAAAGAACTACCTGAGACTGGGTAACTTATAAAGAAAAGAGGTTCAACTGACTCATAGTTCCACAGGATTAACAGGAAGCATGACTGTGAGGCCTCAGGAAACTTACACTCACCGTGGAAGGCAAAGAAAGCATGTTTTCACATGGCAGGGTAGGAGAGACAGTGAGTGAAGAGGGAAGTGCCACACATTTTCAGGCAACCAGATCTCATGAGAACTCACTATCATGAGAAGAGCAAAGGAGAAGTCTGCCTCCATGATTCACTCACCTTTCACCAGGGCCCTCCCCTGATATGTGGGGATTGCAATTTGAGATGAGATTTGGGTGGGGACACAGAGCCAAACCATATCATCTATGCTTAGGAAAAAAGTTGCTATTTGTAAAGAATACATAGAAAAGGGTGTTTATTAGAAACTTGTTTGTAGTGGCAAAAATCATGACACCACCTGAATAGAATATCGTATAACTATTTAAAAGAATGGGATCCGCATCTGTTGACCTGGAAGGATGTCCAAGGTGTACTTGTTAGGTGAGAAAAGCAAGCTGCAGACAAAAGGGTATAAGATAATCCCATTATTTTATTTAAAGGCAAGCAACCCAGAAAATATCATATATGTCTCTGTTTATGCTTATATAATTACAAAGATATGTGGAGAATAAGGGGAGATGTGCAGGAAGAAATAGGAAAGGAGAGGTAATGGAAATAAGTTTATTAACATTTTGGGGTATTTTACTGACGGAATAAACACATTATTTCTGTAAATTCTAAGGGGCATTTGCAAAAAGAAGAATAAATTTTAAAAAGAGTCGATTCAAAGACTATCCCTATAATGCTCACTTACACTCAGATATGCTTTCTTGGATAAAAGACTATGTATAAGCCAAATCCTCCAAAGGTTATGGACAGTTCCTGTGGCTACCCACCATCTATCAGCTGGCATATGGGTTGTGGTACAAAGATGGAGAACCACTATGCTATGAGCAACAAAACCACAACACTTTTTGATCAGGGGAATAACACTGAAAGTGGTGTTCTAGGAAGATTAATCTGGCAGTAGACTGCAGAATGAATTAAGAAGGGAGAGAGGAAAACTAGAGAATTAGGAAACTACTGATAAGAGCGGTAAGAGTTTGAATTAGGGTGTGGCCAGTTTTTTCCTGTTGTGTTGACTTCTCAGGGAACAGAAACTTAATTCCCTTCTGGCTTCCAGCCTTTGTACCTTACTCTTAACCAAATCTCAGGGTCTTTGTGTCTCAGAAGTATGTTTCTTATTATCTGCTTTAATTACATCTAAATTTCAAATTTAAGGTTCCTTTTTAAAAAAATTATAAATGAATTACTAGTAATATTGCACCATTTAAGATTTCCCTAATTTACCTGGCTTTGATTTTTGAGAATGTTCATGTTTGAAGGATTGGTTTCAACAACAATAATCACTCATAAATTTATGTTATTCTATTCTGTCTCTTCTATGCTAGTTGATGTGACAACTACCCTCTCCCTGCCACATTTTAAGATTGTTGTCTCCTAATTCTTCAGCTATTCATTATCTTTTGTGGCTGTTCTCTTTGGTTGCCTTCCAGAGCCCTGTCCTTGTCCCTCCCCTCTTTTTTCCTCAACATTAGAGCAGTTCATTCTTAAATAACCTCATCTGATTTTCTTGCTATAGAGCTAACACCTTCTTACCATGCATTTTCTCTTTTCTGACTGTCATTTTGTCTTTTCTGACTGTTCAACCATATTAGGTTGAACTCTCCCATAACTCTTAGTGGAAGAGATGAACTTATCCTACCAACCTTTTGACTGTTATATACTATAGATAGAATAAATCAAATCTAAAATATAAATAAGCTGAAAAAAGATATTTTGAAAATTCAGGCAAAAATAAGACACCCCTCCTCTCTTACTCAGTGATTACACACACACTTATTTGAAAAATGAGGAAAACGATTTCTTGCCTGACCTTCTAGGTAAGTCAGTACAAACATACATTAGACTCATCTGCTTAAACAATCTCAATTCTTATAAAAGTGAAAAGCATAAAGCTTCTGCTACAAAAGTTCCTATACTGATAATTTACTGTAAGTTACTGCGTTGAGCAAGCTTTTACCAACCAACCAAACGAAAACACCCTCTAACCTTTCATTTACAAACATTGGCTTGTCTAATTTTTCAATGGTAAACAGACCAGAGTTATTTTAAGAAATTATGAGAAGCAATCCATTTCAAAGTCTTAAAGCAAATTTAGAGACTGACAACAATTGAAAATACATCTTTATGTACACTTCTCTCTGTATTCATATACACCTGTCAGTCTTAAGGCTTATTTCTATCTGGGGAAGATAACCTGGGCTATCATCTCTCTCATTCAGTATCCGCTGACACTTTTCTTACTCGGGAAAGATTAGAAATATAATCCATTCCTATACATCTTTTTGATGTACATGTCAAATTTTGTTTATTTAGGTATTCAACATGTATTTGTAGAGGTCTTACTACAGGCTAGACACTATTCTAGATGGTGGCATACAGAAGTAAGCAAGGCAGACAGTATCACTGATCTCACAGAGCTTACATTGTAGCAGGTGAGCAGATAAGACACAATTAGATAGATGATGTTAAGAAGATGGAAAGACTATGTGAAAGATGCTACCATTTCAGATAGAGCAGTCAGAGATCTCTTTTACAGAGCTGACATTTAAGTGAGAGAGTAAACTATGTGGGTACCTGGAGAAAGAACATTTCAGTTAAAACTTCCTCAGATTTGAGCTTATACACTGGGGAGCCCAGAAAGAGGATTATTTCTCCTAGAGAGTAAGGATATTCGTAAGTGACTAGAAGAAAAAAATATCTTGCACCTAGGGTGTACAAACTGAGGTTATGGTGAAAGTCATGTATTCTCCTTGTTTTGTATCATGTAATATTTGATGACAATATGCATGCACATAATACTTTCAACCATTAGTTGCTGAAGTCTCCTGTTGGCTCATTCCTATCGACTCAGTCCTCATCTAGTCAACTAATTCTTTCCATCTTTTCTTTCTTTTGTTTCATACTCCTTGTTGCCCCTTTTCTTATTCCAAATAGTTGAATCAAATCTTGTTTCCCATTCATCCATGCAGTTTCCTCTATGAAATTTCAGTTATGTCTTCCCAGGAAGGAGCTTGAGATCCTTCAATCTCACATTTCAAAAAGCAAATTGAGGGAGGAGTAGGCAGGGATGAGTATCATCAGAGTGCTCTCCACGCTGCTGGGGATTTTCATCGTCTTCATCTCCATATGCCCAGTGTCTAGCTTGATAAATGCTTGCTGCTGCCAAGCACGATTAGAAGGACCTTGGAGATCATCTAGTTAACCTCCCACTCTATCTATCTCAAGAATTCTTGGCCTAGAACATGTCTTTGTAGTTCTTTAGTTCTTCCACTTACGAACATAATAACGTAGCTAGGCTGTTTATTGATTTCCCAGTGTCCATAGAGAAACACCGAGGTATACAAAAATCAAATTTAGCCAGGCACCAGAATTGAAGTTTAGAATTTTCATTTTTTTCTTAATAGTTTTATAACTTTTCCTTCCGGCTTATTTACTATTTTCTTGTTTAAATATGTCTGTGGGACCCCCAAAAAACTGTACAGCTCTGTTAAATGTCATTATCAATTAAAAGGTCACTCATCCCTAAAATACTGAGTTAGAAATTACTTCACCTATTCTTCTTTCCTTCAAAAACATTTCTTGATTAAAATGCAGTGCCCATCTACAGACTGCACTAACACCACTAACATAACCAGTATGTGTTTAGTGATGAGAAGCATTTGCTACCTAATAGAAAATCTACCAGCCTCCCAGCTGACAGAACAAAGTCGGAGGTTCAAGGCTAATAAAGCAGTGTAGAGAAAAATCTGTTAGCAGTAAAACATTACGTGCCATGCTAGAATGGCTCTTCATCCCCATTTCTTAGCTCTGAAAACTTATAAATCATCTTTTGGGGAGAAAGAACAAATATCCAAGAAAACAGTTTGCTTTTAGTACAATCCTAAAAAACTTAAAGTTCTTAAGCAGGCTGCTGTCACAAAGAAATTCTAAGAACTTCAGCACTAACAGAATGGTTACAAAATGAATATCCTATTTTTGACACCGCTACATGTGTCTTCATCATTTCAAAGATTAGGATCCATTTTAGTCTAGCATTTTTTGAACAGTAAACATGACTAAATTTAGAAAATAGTAGTAACAAAATTCATTTAGTTTTTAAAAGTACTATCAGTAATCGCAGAGGTTTTTTTCAGGTTGTGAGGAATAAAAGTCAAAAATATATGAATTTTATATTGTAGCTATAACTCAAACTATTTTATAAGCATAAATAATTTTAGTATACTTGAGTTGCTCTTGCTATACTGATAATCAGATACTTAATTCCCTGATACACTAAGGGAAATGTGTATGAATGGGAAATTAACCTGTTTGGGAGACTGTTGTAGGAATTCACATTATATTTACATTATACATGCTATTGCCAAGTTCCCTTCAAGTCCAACTCAAAAGCAGACCTACCTTACTTAAACATAAAATAAACACTCATTTTAAAAATCAGGCGTAGAGGTGAGTAGTCTCTATTACTTCTTTACTATGCCAAGAAGGGGGAATATATAAACTGTTAGCATCAAGTTCCTTAATAACTTAAAGAAAACACAAATCAGAACTTAACCACTAAGCATCATCCGTTTCAGAATAGTCACCCTGGCAAGCTATTCACTTATTCCAGGCATATCCAAAACAGAATTAAACATTTTCTATAGAATTATCTATGTGGGCTTTTTAAAATACCCTCAAAGAAAATACATGTTATCATTCAAGAAAGTATTAAATTTCTAAATATCTGGAAATACTCAAATGATTTGAAGTCACACAAATAAGGGTTAGGAATAAATACATTTTCTTTGAGCAAGAACAGTTAGGTGTTACTATAGTGCAATGAGTCCAGTTTTCTTTTATGGCTTACAAGGTGGTTCTGAAGGCAGTTTCAAAGAGGAGCAATATACATAGCCTCCCAAGGTGGAAATTTAGAATATTTATTTTGGGTATTCTGTTTAAAGAAAAAAAAAATCAATCTACTTTATACACTTTATCCTTAATAAACCCAGCTGAATTCCAGATGACAAATTTCACATAATGTTCTAATTAAATTTTTTTTTTAAGTTTCCATCTAAGAAAGCTGCCTACAAACTTAGGTTCTACATCGGTATGTTTACCAATTTAAACTGCCGTTTAATAATTCTATGCTTGCCTCTGCTTTTATAACTTCAGTTTAATACATTCAATTTATTTAACTGAAGTTTTTTTCAACCACTTGATCAATAAAGAAAAAAAGTAAGTGCAGTCAAGTTTCACAATTCTCCCAAATTTATGCAGTTAGGATAAATTTTGGTATTCAACATACTCAAGAGCTTTTTCAGACAGCTTCAATAAATGTAATAAATGTAAAAAAATTTTAAATCTTACTTCATTCCCATTTTCAGGCAAATTAAGGTTTCTAATGACAAAGAATCTTTGCATACTTGATTACACAAAACATCAGAACAGGAAATACCAGAAAGAGAATACTCTAGCATTTATTAATAAAATATAACAATGTGGGTGGAGTTATCACTATGGCTATTATTTAGATGGCATACTTCATATCCCTCAACAAAATCCACTGAACACTTCATTGAAGGCACTTTCAAAAAAATAAAACTGAAAAAAAAAAATCATTGTAAAGATACTACCTTGGCATTTGAAGGCTTTAAAATACAGTAGTCTTCATGAAACTGCAATTCATGACCCTTCCGGGATTGCATGTAGCAGACCCTAAAAGATTCTTGATTATAGGAAATACCTACACCACAGTCACAGATGTCATAATGTACTTTAGCCAATGAGAGTCATACTGGTTTAAGCTAAGTGAACTTGGCAGAGCTTTAAAAATTCCACCTTGCATTTTTATAATGCTTTTAATTTTCAAAGTAAACATACATGCACAAATCCTGTCAGGTAAAAACACCGTATTTTAAAGAAACTGAAACTGTGACAAAAAGCAGTAAGTGACTTTACAAATATATGCAGGAGAGTAAGGGTCTGATCCCTTATATTTTATTTAAAGATTCGCTGTTGACAAAAATTATTAAAGATACATGAGGAACTAACATACCCAATATTAAATATTTCCCTTCAGGTAAGTATTAAGGTTTCCTGGCTATTCTTTTCTCTTTTTCTCTTAAAATGCCTCTAGTTTTCACATTTGTAAAATTAAGGTAAATAACTGCTGCCTTCTGTGCTACATGGATATTGACAGAATCAAGACTTAATACGGTAACTAGAATAAAAACTTTCACAGAGTTGAGATTTAAACGAAATGAATGCATGCAAAGTGCTTAGCATAGTGCTATCACATAATTGGTGCTTAATCATTATTAGGGAAAAATAGGTTAACAAAATGTATAAGGAAGAATATAGACACTGTATATTTTAAAAATCTAAATGAGTCAAAAGTAACTCTTACAAAGTATGTGGCTAGTCTGTATTATGTCAATCAACTATTTGTTTCAAATGTCTAGAAGAGACCCAGATAATTAAAGAAGCCTACCGGGCAACTTAGATAACTAAGAATTGAGATATTCAAACTGGCAACACCGCTAATTAAATGTTCTGTGATCTTTACCTCAACACTTTCTATGGATCTCAATTTCTCATTCGAAAAAATTAGGGGGTAGGATTAGGGGAGCTCTCAAGTTCTTTTAAGTTCTAATCTAAAATAACTGTACCTAAGATAGAAAACAAGCTCTGAGAACCCAAGAGCCCCACCTCTCGGGTGCTAACAACAGCAATAGTTTATTTTTTATGTATCACCAACTACATTATTTTAAATCCTTATCTTATAAAAACCCCAAATCTGTATTCACATCTATTTGTCTTACACTTGATAATCTATAAAGAAAATGTCAAAGAACTAACTTTATAATACCATTCCCTACCCTAATTACTTCCCTCATCAAATTGATGCGTTAAAAGGATTTTGGAATTTTAGAAACACACACACAAGTTTTGAAAACAATTCATAGTTGTAAAGGAAGTATTTTTGACTCCAAAGTACCTAGTTTGAGGCCACAGACTGTCTCCCTTAGCATTAGAAACTAGGGCTTTGGACTTTTAGTTGAGTATTTTTCTTCTGTTTCTACTACTGAATAACTAAATCAAATTCTTTGGAAGGGACTTAAGGGTTAAAAAAATAAAAAAGGAAAATCTGAAATTTAAATAGTCTTAAAATTAAGGAAGCTCTTATCCTCAGTAATTACAAAAGAAAACATTAAAACAATAACAAAGTAAAAGTGTCCATAACAAACTGGTAGAGCTTTAGTGTTCAGCATGTGACAATCATAAGGTCATAAGTCACAGCATTGCCCCAACCAGCATGAAATAATAAATCATGTACTGAATTGTATCCTTTCACAATAGCTTTCAAAATCTGGCTATCAAATACACTTTCATAATAGCCACGGCTAAATATTATGGACAATTATGAAATCAACTAGAATAAAGGCTAATTTTATTGTAAAAGAAATAGTAAGTTAACACTTTTGCAACAAACTGTGTATCTTAAACACTGCATACTTATTGAACTCTCAAATTATTTTTTTACAAAAATAAAAATTCAAGGTAAGATAATGTGTAAACATTTACAACTAATCATATCATTAAACCTTTTCCCCTTATATATATTTTGGTGCCCTACAGTGTGAATGAAAACAGATTCTAAAACAACAGATAATTTCACTGAACTTGCTGCATTATAAACACTATTAATCTTGTTGAAACTTGCTAAAAAGAAACATTATTTTGAAGCACTCAAAATTAATACTTGGGTTACTCTGAAAAAGTATGTTTAAGCATGCAGCTCTATTGGGATGTAATTAATATTTAAATTATCCTAGGGATAAAATTAGGGGATAACACATTTTCATTCAAAATATTGAATTTAAGGAATGTATTGCAATATAGTTTAAGTGACTGTCTAGCACTTGCAGAACCCCATAATTTATTCTACATAAGTATTATGAAAAATTAATTTTCTCAATATTCCAGCAGAAAAAATACATAACCCATAGAAATATATTACCAAAGAAAAAGGTTGCTCTCCAGTCAGTTGACAATGGCTGTAAAAGGGCACTATGAAATATGAAATGATTATATCAACATTAAGACATCAGGTCGACTACATTCAAGTCATTAGATTTTCATTTATTAAACAGCAGCTTAAATGAAAATGGGACAAATATGAACTTAATCTTACCTAAAATAATCTAAAAGTAAAATGTGCATTTTATCCTTTTTCGGTAATAATGCAAAGTAAGAAACAACATAACTCAACAATTAGTATTATATAGCCATGATTAGTTTTAGATTTCTACCTCAAATAAAAGAAGCTAAATTGTAATCCTGATTAATGCATTTCCTTGTGCCTAAATATAGCCCTAAATTTTTCTCTTCTTAAACCTCTAATTCATGACAGTTGATCCAAACTGTTAGTTTTCAGAACTGATCTTGATATTCCTAAACTTATCCATAGCACTGCACATCTCTGTTGCTCCTCCCTCTTCACCTTCCACTACCAATTAATTCATGAACTCCACTGGAAATTCTGTATTTAGAGACATTTACAACGGTACTGAGGAATAAAGAAAGCAACCTGTCAAAATTAGGTGTTTGGGGGTTAAAATCACTGTCTCCAACTAATTTTGAACTGTGATAAAATTCTATTTCTTTCTTAATATGTAAAATGAACAAAGATCACCATCACAAGTCACACCCTAATCTAGTTTAGCATAGAAATGATCACACATAATCCAAAGGGGAAGGGAACGCTTAGTAGATCTTTTCTTTTTTAATTCCTAATAGGAATATTTTATTATTTGAAAAATACAAAACCCAAGTATTAATAGAATATGCCAGAAGAAAATAAGAGCAGTTGGCTCCCTGAAGCTGCAGAAATAAGGAGAGCATGGGCTTTTAAAAATTCTCTGTAAAGGTCAATAAATAATTGATTTTTTTTGTAGTTATAGCTTAATGCAACAAAATATTTCTTGAACACTCTTTATTTAATAGGAATCACCAATGTGTATTTTTCATGACTCAGAAATATGAAAACAAGTGCCTATTAATCTGGCAAATACCTGTAAATACTGCATTACACAATTACTCTTGATGAAAATATTACCAGGATGTCCTCAGAAGGGTAAATGCGATTCAGCACAAATCTATTTTGCTTATTTAATTTGCCCACATAAGTAGTAGCACATAATGAGAACTCACTGCTAATTAAAATTAGGTATAATCATTAAAGTAAAAAAGAATGTGCTTTAAGAACTATGCCTCAGACCTAGTCTAAACTTAATGTAAATTAAGATTTCCTGGTCTGTTTCAAGCACCTGTAGGCCAGAGTGGACTAAGATTTATGTAACTAACCAATTAATGCAGATGTTCTGACTTTCACATTAGGCAGTCACATTGAAGTAAACCCTTTTGATCCAATCTTTCCTTCACTAAATCTCAAAAGGCCCCTAAAGTGATCTCTACCCACATATTCATTTCACTATTAATATAATTTGCATTTAACCTACATTTACGCAAGGTATATTTCAGAATAATTCTTTCATAAAATGTATAAACATTAAATAAACAGCAAAAGTGGTCAGACTAAAATATATGTAACACAAATAGACAAAACCAAAATAGCATATGAATTATGTTACCAATTATAAAAATATAAGGGGAACAGCCATAGAAACATCACAAGTATTTTCAATAAAATCTGACCACATGCTAGTCACATATTTCTGTATTAGTCATTCCACACTAAAATGACACACCTGAATACACAGCGTGTTTTAAAAGCTTTTCTTTTACTAATCATATAGTCATAACAAGTTATAGATTTAAAAAATAAGATTCTCATCATAAGGCTAAAAATAAATATTTAAAAGGAAATCTCCTTTAACATTCAGAAATCACTTTACATAAATGAATACCAGAAATATTAAGCTTAAAAAACACTGAAATACCCATTGCCAGAATCTTTAGAAGGAAAAGAAAAAAGGTAGGAAGTAAAGCAAGTATCCATGGGGAGGGGTAAATCATACTCAAATCTCTTCTCTTTATATTTCCTCTTTTTCTGAGAAAGCATTCAACACGATGTTAGCAGAATTTGCTTCACTCATTCTGTATCTGTATAGGTCTTCAATTTCATTACTTTTATGAAATTAGATACAGATGCGATTGAGACATTAAAATCTACATAAATTTTAGTAGCTTCATTAAGTGCCAATCATCAGAGCCCTAGACTCTGCCGAAGACTGAATTTACAAGTTCATCCAACATCATTCATTCTCTCCAATAATCCCTCCGTTCAGGATACGAACAATTTTTTAACACTAAAATTTCAACATAATCCCAATAAAAGCTCTAATACCACCTAAAACCATTTCTTTTCTCTACCTCTGCCATTAATGCTTAAATGAAACAAGGCTGAAAATCAAATAATGCAGAAATGTGCCTTCGTCAGTAAGTTTATGCTAAACGTACTGAATTTCAGTATTTTTAAAAGCATATTAAGTTAGAATGGCTAGTTTGTTTTACTTACAGAACAGATTTTGAGAATCAATAAGGTTTCTCTTGTTTTACTATAAATGAACTTAAAAAGAAAATGCTTTACTAAACTCAATCATAATATTCATAATTTTACAATTTTATGTGATAATTCAATGATAATTCAATGTTTGTGGTGGAAGGAAGGAATTGCGCTGCTTCCCACCCCCAGAGAATAAAGTGAGGATTTTTTTTTTTAAGCATTCTGATAAAAACAATTTTAGGTGGGCATTTTAGAAAAGATCAAATTTGCAATTTCTAATTTTTTTAATTTAAAAGGAAGTTCAAGTTATTAGTGGCATTTAATATTTTTCTATGTAAAGTCAGAAGGTCAGTATTCAATCAAGTTGTGGTCTCAATGTGTTGATTATTTGCTGACCACTCAGGGCCGCTAGTCATAGTAAATGTTTGGGTAGAGTCATGTAACATATAGAGAAGAAAAAGCAACTAATTTTAGCTATATCAGGGCTGTTGTTTGGAAACAATAGACTAATTCAATGATGGTTTAAAAGAAACACTGTTTCAATTTATTTGGATGAAGCTTTGTTTTGGGTAATCATAGTTCCCAGTGCTAAGTCAATGCCATAAGGTATAAAATCTTCAAATATTAACAAAATACCCTGTATAAAGTATTATACCTTCTTGTTAGGACACAGACTACTGATTATATTTCCCAATCACAGACTGGCATAAAAATAATCATTTCATTCGATATTAAAGAACTTCTAAAGAGCAGCATCATCATTGCCTTGCCTACTACCTCCATAAGGTTATGGGGCCCAAATTAAAAATACATGAAGATGCTTTATGTCATAAAGTACTATAAAAGTTAAAGCATTAAAATCACCTTCAGTGATTTAAGAGTAACTATGTTCACCTACTTATATTCTATATCCCAGATTTTATAGGGTTTAAAAGTTCATAGCAAATGGAAAGTAAGTTTTGTCCCATGCCTTTTCTTTATAGTAACGAAAATGAAAACCATGCATGATGATTATCAGGACAAAATCCATTACTAATCCCCAAGAGTTTCCTAAGATGTTTTATTTTTCTTTGTATAATTACGTTTTATAAATCAATTTAAGAGTTTCCTACAGATAGCTTAGTCAAATCAACCATACTTAACTCTTTTAAGAAAACCAAGTATGTGAATTCTATTGCCAAAAATTTGCAATTGAAAATTTTAAAACACAGCATGTCTTTTAGCATTTAAAACACAACAGTTTATGCAGTAAGAAACATCTTAAATCTCCTTACTGAAAACATTTTAAACCTTCAACTCAGGTTGAAGTAGTGTTCTTCTAAATAAAAGATAATTATTTAAACAATAGATTAGGAAGCAGTTCGCATTAATCGTAAGAACCAAGGGTTTTTTTTTTGTTTGTTTGTTTTTTTGACACCTAAGCCTTTTAGAAGAACAGAACATACCCTAAATCTAAGTCTAAATTATTTCCCTAACAAGAACTTCCTACGTGAAGAGGAAAGAAAGAGATCCCCAGGGTTACGGATAGCTTTCATAGAAAAGTATTTTCAAAATCTGAATAACAAGTTAATGGGAACGATGAATATCATTAACATTTCAGAAAAAACTTCAATGGTTACATACAAATAAATCATTCTATCTACTATGTCTTCTTTTTTAAAAAAACTGCTGATTAATCAATCTTGTGTCACTACAATCCACATTTTTGTATT
This sequence comes from Rhinopithecus bieti, assembly GCF_001698545.2. NCBI lineage: Eukaryota > Metazoa > Chordata > Mammalia > Primates > Cercopithecidae > Rhinopithecus > Rhinopithecus bieti. The sequence goes on from NW_016805589.1 coordinate 2,824,908, forward strand.
TTCCGTCACACCTAAAATGGATATAAAACCTAGCATTTATCTGAATTGGGAATGAGGTTACAAGGTAGAGAAATTAACCCCTACCAACACATATGTCTACCTTTAGAACTTTTTTCTGATAATTCCATTTTCTGACCTTTTTGGGTCAGACAGAAATATCAGTATGCTTATAAATGAGTATAAAAAAAGAGAAAAATCAAATGATAGCTGAAAATTGAAGCTTAACAATTTTGGCCATCAGTTATCTACTTGAGAACAGGAACATTTGAAAGTAAAATTTTGTTTTGCACCATGTTGGCACAAATTCCTCTATTAAAGAGATTGATCGGCAGACATAACTTGTCTACTTTAGGGCAAGAACCCTGTGAGCAAGACCTGTGTCTAATACTATGATCTGGTACACTGTTCACTGCATTGCTTTAGCAATTTCAAAACTCAAATCCTTTAACAGAAGATTCAGTTTGAAGAACAGGGCTCTTTGTTGGTACTTCTGCTTTTAACCCGTTAATCTCAAGCTAACACTTAACAAATTTACAAATAAGGCAGCACAACTTTTGACTATGTAAGTAAGGGTATCATTTATTGTAATATAAGAACATATTCTAAAACAGCTGAATGAACATGCACAACAAAATATGGTATTGAGACACTATACTCTCCTGAATTTATATAATTTTTCCTTATCTGTTAATGAGCAATATTATTTTTAAAATGTTAAATAAAATCCTCACCATTGGCCAATGGGATACTGAATACCAGTATTTAAGGAAAAAAACTGAAATGGTGACGTACAGATGTTACTTAGGTTGTCTACCCTTTCTACTTTCAAAAGGCCACTTAAACTTATTCATATAAAAAAGCACACGAATCTTCAGAGGACACATACAAATCAATGAAGATTTACATCTATTAATCTATCTTAAATGTACCATTCTTAAGAAACAGAAAAACACTGATCTTACCTTGAATAGCCATTAGAAAAAACCGTTCGACCAGGGAAGTTCAGAGTCCCCAAGGAAGTCAAGTTGTCATCTCCAGAACCTTGGCACCTATTCCAATTTTCAGAACCAACAGGAATTGGTGGAATGACATTAAAAATAGGCTTCTGATCCTGCTGTTGAGAAAGGGATGCTGTATTCATGTCATAGTGGTACATCTGTCCTCCAGAGGTACTCACGCCATGAACAGAAATGGCAGACATTTTATTACCAATTATATTTGCTCCAGGAAAGCTTGCCTGACAGTAAACTGTGCCCAGTTTCTCTTGCTTAATTACCCCAGGGGTGCAGAGTTCGATGAAATCTTCTTTTTCTGTTTTCACTTGGGGCAGTGTTGCATTATTGGGGCTTGACAAAACCAGATCTCCATTATCCTTAATTTTGGGTTTAGTGTCCGGTAAAATGAGAGGCTTGCAGTCCTCATTCGAATTTCCTTCCAAAAGGAATGAATCGTCTTCTCCCGCCAGAGGAGAAAGCAAACAGTTTTCATCTATCAACAGGTCTGATCTCCAAGGACTCTCATTCGTCTCTTTACCTGGGGACTCAGAAGAAAACTCCAAATCCTGCAAAATGTCAAAGGTGCTTTGGTCTGCGGTATACAATTTCACATTGCCGCCGTTGGTGCCAGTATGGCCCTTCAAATTTTGCTGTTCTGAAGATACATCAGAGTGAGTTTTTGGAAACTCCTTCTTTGTGGGGGCAGCAGACACAGCAGAGGATGCTGAACTCTTGGGGTTCTCTGGAACACTGGTCGACCTATTGAGGTTTGCAATGCTTTCTTCCAAAAGCTTTAAGTCTGTTTCCCCCGAGGAAAGGCTGATTTGGCCCTGCTGTGGGAATCCCAGGTCATTTCCCATCACTTTTGTTTCTGTCTCTCCCATATACAGTCCCATTGAGAGTGAAACTGCTTTGGAGAGATCTGGCTGCTGCGCATTGCTTACTGAGCCTTTTGGAAAATCAACCAAAAGTCTTCGCTGCTTGGAGTCGGACTGAGAAGCGACAGCCAGTGAGGGTGAAGATGCAGAAACCTTCACAGTAGCTCCTCCCCTTAGGGTTTTATAGAAGTCCATCACATTTCCCCTCTCCTGAGCAAGCACACTGCCGGGGTTTTCTTCTCTACTAGGAGTTAATGATTCTTTGGAGTCCATCAGTGAATATCAACTACAAAACAAAAAACAAAAACGGGGGAAAACATCATAAACTCTAAAGTCACATTATCTTCCTGATCTGATTAGTAAGAGACAGCTTGTTAAATGAACCTTTTAGTTAACTCCGAATCAAATTCTTTGTTACCAAAAGAGTAATTTCTATCTTTCAGAATAAAAAGCCATGTCTCCTGCTCCCATTCAGCGTGCCACATTTAAAAGTACAATGCAGTCCATTTGCACAGCTGAGGGCAAAATTGTATCGAACGAAGCTTGGCTATTCATCCTGCCACTCACTGAACGTGTAGCTTTGTTAATCACAAACATTATAATTCATTACATCTGATTATTCTAAAGGTTCAAGTTGATGTCAAAGTATTTAATTTCAAAAAAAAAAAAAGGAAGTGTGATCATTAAAATTCCTACCTCTTTTCAATCAAAGCTGTTTGCTTTTCTGAGAACCAATACATATAACATTTGATAAATACTATGCTAGAATTCTCAATCCCTAATTACTTCCAAATTTCCCTCCTACCAGCTACTCACACATCCAAACCTTTAAGTACAACCAACTGGTGAACCATGCACATTTTCTTTGAAAAATAAACGATGCTGATCTGCTTATCTTCCGACAGGCTGGGAAAAGGCTTTTTAACCCATACTTCTGACTGCATGTGCCTACCTCCAAATTTTGAATATATGAAATGAGATACACATTATATAGGTCAACTAAAATTTAGATTTTAAAGAGCAGAAGACAAGGTGTAGTAGCTTCTCACTACATTGTTAAATAACTTATAGTTGACCCTTATCATAACTCACAAAACCATGTAGATTAAGCTACACTTGTTTACATTGCTTGAGATCCTCAATATGAAATGCTATTACATCTCCAAGTTCTTTCCTTTCCAAACAAATATCGAAATATCGAAAAATGGAAAAACATGGAATCGTAAAATCACATTCATACAAATTCAGGTACAACGGTATCCAGTATAAATGTTCAAAATAATTTTCTCTGCCTTCACCTGTCAAACCTTCACCTATCCCAATTCTCAACCTATTCTCAAGAGAATAAGACTGTTAGGATATCGTTAATCAGGGTGTTTTAAGAGATGGACTAAGACTGAGAAGCACATTTGGGACAGTATAGTCAAATCCCGCCCAATAAAAGCAAACTTTTCCTACACGATGACGTTAGGCAACATAAATGTCACTGGCCCTCACTGAAAAGTGAATATGAAGGTAGAGAGAGGGGTGTGGACTTGCCACTACAAATCTTGAGGGTAAACTGCTTATCTCCCCACCCTCTGCCCTGTTTATCTGAGGTGATAACGATCTCTAAACACGAGGTATCAAATGGAGCCCAATGAATTTCCATACCGTTTTCTGACAGCTGCCTTCAAACCCGAAACCAAAACAATACTTCCTAAAACGAAAACGCTCCCTCAAGCGACATTATCCCCCAGTTTAAGTTGCAAATAACCCAGCCACGTTAATCGGCCCTAATGAACCGTGCCAGAGTGTCTTAAGTGGTATTACAAGGTTGCAATTATCAAGTCTGCAACCCCAAACGTCACACTAGCACTTGTCAAAAATCGCAACAGAAAACTATTACGGTTACAGGGAGTCTTTTTCTAAAAGGGGCCACTTAGAAACCTCAGGCGCGAATTGACAACAAACGCTAAAGAGCTAGCCCTTGGGGGGCGGGGGGGGGAGAAAAAAAGTGCGAGGTTAAAAGAGAAATATGTCCAGACCTGTTGAGTTCTCTCTCCGACACGCCCACTTCCACCAGATAACGCCAGCCCCTGCCGGAGTCTCCAAGTTGCAAGCTGTGAGCCCCCCGCGTGTGTACTCTCACACGCCCTGCACGCCCTCCCCAAGCCAGGCGCGACGGGGCCTCCCCAGAGCCCGGGCTCGCGCTCGGGCGCGCCGGGGTGGAGTGCAAATATTCGAGCGAGTAGAATCCAGACGCGGTTTAGCGTTCACCACGAAAACGGGTGTCGGGCGGCCCCTTGGAGGGAAAGGGGACATTCGGGGGGAGAAAAGAGGCCAGAGTTCCCGTCGGGGAATGAGAGGCTCGAAACCACCGGCAGTTCGACAAGGCTCCGCTCGACGTCCGAGCTCAGGTTCCTCCCCTCGGCCTGGGCAGGGGACGCCGGCAGAGGGAGAGGAAGAAGCCAGCGCTGTCACCCGCGCGCTGCCCTTTCGTCACCGTCGCCCGGCCCTCGCCAGCCCCCCACCCCCACTCCCCGAGGCTAATAAAAGTTTGTAGGCTCCCGCGGCGGCCCCCCGAGTCGTCTCCGGTCCCAGCGGCACCTCGTCGGAGTGAGCGCGCCCCGGCCCCCTCCCCTCCCCGCTTCTTACCTCTGACAGAGGAGCCGCTCGCCCGCCACCGTCCGCAGCTCCTGCCGCAGCAGAGATAAACAACTTAGCGTGTGAACGCAGAAGGAGCAGGAGGGAAATATTTTTGTCTAAAAAAAAGGAAGTAAACAGCCGCCCCTTTCTCCATGGGTGGGGGGAGAGCCCCTATTTAAGAAAGTCTCCCATCGCCCAGCTGACAAGACAGCCCTCCGCCCCGCGCCGGGCTCCGCGGGTCCGGGCTTCCGGGCGCGCGTGCCCCGTCCCGGCGCCCAGCTGCTTCGGCCGCTCCGGCTGCGGCGTCTCCTTCCACCCACTGAATCCGTCCCCGACGGGCCGGCGGTGACTCGGGCTCCCGTCACAGACACGAGCTCGCAAAATGGAGGAGGCGGCGGCGGAGGGAAGGGAGCGCGGACACGCGAAAGGGCCGCCCGGCCTGGGCGAGCGAGCGGGACCGAGCGGGGAGCGGGTGGAGGCGGCGCCACGGCGCGCACACACTCGCACACACGCGCTCCCACTCCACCCCCGGCCGCTCCCCGCCCGAGGGGCCGCGCGCGCGGCCGGCCGCGGGAACGATCAACCTGTTGGCACCTACACATACGGACAGCAACCACAATACAAAAAACCTCACGCACCTCGGCATGGCCCCGCCACCCCGCGCCCCGACGGCGCCTGCACGCCCGCGGCCCCGGCGTGGCAGCCCAGCTGGGCGCGCTGCGCTTCGTCCCCGCCCCAACTCCCCAGGAAAAAGACAGGGCGGCGGCGGCGGGGGCCGACCTGGTCTCTCTGGGGCGGCGTTAGGAGGGCCACCGAGTTTCTCCAGTTTCTCTTCTCACTACCTCCTTCCCGCCCCCGCCCAGCTCCGCAGCTCCGGACCCACTCGGGAGCTCGCTCTGCCCCTCGGCGGCAAGCGCCGCCAGTGCCCCTGCGGGTGATAGCGGGCGGGCCAGAGGAGTCGAGGCGCCGCCCGCGGCAGCGCTGCGCGAGTGACCCGCGCCGCCGCCCCCGGGCCGAGTTGCGTGAAGTGTGTCACTTCGGTAGGGACTACGGGGTTGCACGGAAACGGTGTCGCAGCGTCTCCGCCGCGCTCGGGGCCGGGCGGCCAGACACGCCCTCTGAGGAGGCTTCAGGGAGGGGACTGGAGAGCGGGGGTCGGTGCATACGTACTTTGGGCCCGGGGGGAGTCGCGTGCCGGCAGGTCCCCCACCACCGCATCGTCTGGGCGGCCGGGTCTTCAGCTGCCGCCGCCGTGCTCTCGCACTGGGAGAGAAGTTGCAAAGCAGAACCCACCCCTCCCCGCGCCCCGACCGTCCCCACCCTCTTCCCCGAGTCTGTGAGGCGGCGGCGGCGGCGGCAGAAGGAGGCGCCGCCTGCCAAGTTCAACCCCCACCTCTCCCGCCCATTGCGCTCACACTCGAAGCAAGTTGCACGCCAAACGCAAAACCTCCAGCGAGCTGGATTTCTTTGCACATTTATTATTGTGATTAAGGAAAGCAGGGGTGGCAGTCCTAAAAGCAAGTTGCAGGCGAAATAGTAACTTGCTGGCGAAGTATGCCCCCCCTCCCCAAACTCCTGACCTCTCCTTCCACCCCGGCCAGGGCCCGAGTCCAAATTCCCGGTGCAGGCCCCACCCCCCGAATCTTGACATTTGCTGCCCTCGACTCTATGCGTTGCTCACCCTATCACGTTCATGGGACCCCAGCCCCTACAAATAAAACAAAATACGGGCAGCTTTAAAATGCCAGCGTTCAACTCCCTACAGCTGTTCCTGTTACAAGCTTCCCCCTCAGTCCGAGGGGAAGGAAACACGTGGCCCGTCCTGAGAGAGGAGAGGGCCGTGGGGCGAGGGAAGCCCCCGCCCCAGCTCCCTTCCCTAGCTCGCCGCGTCGGGAAGGCTTGGGCGATGCTTGGACAGAGCCTCCTACCTTGTGCGGCACAGATTATTTTTGTGACTCGGGGAAAGGTTGTGCCGTGTGGCTTTAGGGTTTGGGGAGGTAACTTTTGCGCCCCCACAGGTGACATGGCTTGCCAGCTCCTGACAAGGGCGGGGGCTGCCGCAGCTCCACCTAATCCTGCTCGGGCGCTCGGCCACAGCCACTCTCTGTCCTCCCGCCGCGCTTGGACTGACGGCAGCCGCCTCTGCTCTGACATCTTGAAGACGATTGGGGAAGCGCGTCCCGGAAGCTGCCCGCCGCCATCTTGGTAGGGTACAGTGACGCCAGCCCGGCCCCGCGGCCACCATCTTGGCAAAGGTTCGCGATCGCGGGTAGCCTAAGCCGTTCTTCCTCGGTTCTGAAGGGTAAACGGTTCCCTGTGCGTTTTCTAGTGTGAAAGGAAAGAAATAGGCTTTCAGCAAGCCTCTTGTTCGGAGACTATCTACGGAGGCCGCCTCCAGAGGATTCTGGAGCCGCCATCTTGGCAAAGGAAGAGACACTCGCCACCTCGGAAAAGAAGAGGGAACCAACCCTATGCCAGCGTAGAACCCTCAGCCAGAGGAATTTTTATGAAGGGCGCTGAGCAACTCCATGTTAACAAAACCCCTTTCTGGACTCAGAAGGCAGACTCCGCTTCTCTTTCCCCTTGGCACAAGTCAACTAGAAGGAGGCCCTTGCTTCGGATGCTCTTCTGTGAGGCTCTGAGAGCGCTACTTGACCTAGTTACCCCTTTTTCCAGTTTCTGAGCCTCAAGCACTAGAATGAGATGTCTTTCTTTAATTTGGCCCCTAAACTACCAACAGTGTCATGGGGAACAAATCAAGACCCAACCCTACAATAATGTTTTACACGTTTTAAAAGTGAGTTAAATAGCCCGTGCTAATAATTATCCTTGTACATGTGCTTAAAATAACTAAATTCTATTTATATATACATATGTATATACATATGTATGTATATAATTAAGGGGAAAATACAGTTGTCTAATAGAACACATCTCCCTGTGCCATAAGCCTGTCTCACTGCTGAATCTCTGCTCTGAGAATCCACCTTATCGCTCATACATGCTCAAGTCCTTAGTGGTAGGTACTCTGCTTAAATAATTTATGATTTCACAAGAGTTCCCAATTATTCTCCCTCCATTTTTTTCTCTGCAGATCTTAATAGGGAAGAATACTCATATAGTTTTAAATATGCCATTGAAAACGCTTTTAATTGAGCAAAAAAATAAACTTTTCCTAATTTCTCTCTTCAGTGATCTAAATGTGCCTGTTAATTTTTTAATTTGATAGCAAAAAAATTCTCATTCTTTAGTCTTCCACATTCATTTGGAAGCATGCATAAACTATAAGTTAACCCCTCTTTTTCAGAGTAATACAAATAGTTATGATTTGTGGCTAACATTTATTGATCCCCACTCTTCTGCTGCCCACTTTTGGTGACAACCATTGAACGAGATAGGTATTGTTATTCGATTTTTCAATATGAGGACAACAGGCTTACAGAGGTTGATGCTTGTCTAAGTTCACATGGCTTCTATGCATTAAGAGGGGAATTAGACAATATTAAAGTGGTTTTCCTCACTGAGCTCAATCATTAACATGAAGTAGTATATCAATTCTGTGATAGACTTACAATAAGTGCTTACGGAATTTAATTCAAGAGATGAACTCCAGTGTACCAGAAAGGACATGAGATTTAGCATTATAATAATACAATTCTAACAGAAGTCAACATTTATTGTGCATCTGCTGTCTGACAGGCACTATTGAAAGTGTTTTACGCACAATATCCTAAGTCTTTAGGTATGGCATTTACTAATCTGTAACTCTGGGAACTTATAATTACTACAAAAAATAGGATGAATCCCTGTCTGAGTGGGAATGTATTTGATTGTCTTAGAAGCAGAGGTGGAAATGAAGGTGATGTATTCAAACTCCATCAAGGCAAGGACCTGATCTGTCTTGTCATAGCTTTATGTCCTACTCCTGAAACAGAGCCCACTACATAGTAGGCACCCAGCAGATACATTACAGGGTTATAATAACATCGACTCAACTAGTTAACTAGATGTAAAATCACTTTTACTGGGTTATTGTCGTGGCCAAATGGGTTATAAATAGTGTACGGATAATACTCAAGATCCTCATTTTTATTTCTCGTGTTTAGACATCCGAGTGCTCCCCCCATTTTTTAAAAAGTAAACTAGATTAGATTCGTGATTGTATTTTCTTATACTATTCTGCATACTTTGTTAGCACATTACAATGATAGTTCATTATTTGTGCCCCCATTTGTTATTTCTGTGTATCACCCACCAGAACATAAGCTCTGCAAAGGAAGGGACTGTGTCTGTTTGTTGACCCCTTTATCACTGGTGCATAGTTGGTGCTCAGTGGGTGTTGGTTAAATGAATGAATACTATATGGTCTTAGAGACTATGTCCTAAGGCCAACAAAACCTTAAGCCTAACTAATAACCAAACCACCTGATACATTGATATCAGAAACTGACATATTACCCAATGAGTTCTCCCATTCTCTTCATGTTTTATCATCTCCATTCCCACTAAAATAATCCAAGCTGTACTCTCAGATTACCCCTCCAAAACATCAACTAAATCATGCCGTGCTCCTTCTCAAGTATATACAATAACCCTTGATCCTAGTGCTACACAGATCCTAACTCCAGGTATGGTATTTAAGATCATCACCTTTACCTGCCCCTTTTGTAGAAAGTGAAGCCTTCTAGCGGATGTGATTGAACTGGAGTTTAATTTAAAAATTAAAGCAAGGAAATAGTTTTAAGAAAGATAACTTGCAAACTTTTAAACTTTTGAAACCTAAAACCTATGATTGAACATTTATTTTCTAATCTTTTGATGAAGGTCTAAAGCTTTTATGAGCCCACTGACTGGAGTTCCATGTCTTCTTTAGTGTGTGTATAAACTATACCTGTAATGCATTGATGTGTGTAGCAGTTAAAAGCCAGACTATAAAGGCCAAATACAGTCTCCACCACTAAAAGGAATGTAACCTTGGTCAGGCTAACTCTCTGTGCCTTTTTCTATCGTCTGTAAAATGGGGATAATAATAGTACTAATTTATAAAGATTAAACAAGTTTGATATATGTGAAGTGCTTAGACTAATTCCTGGGTCATAGGAAGTATTTGCTCATCATCAGCAATTATTATTCATCTGTAGAATTACTATTTTCCCCATTTTTTAACAAAGTGGAGCAAGAAATTAAACATACACATTCAGTATCTATGACCTGAAATGCTTAATACTGAAAGTGTTTTAGATTTTGGATTTTCTTTTTTTTTTCTGATTTTGGAATATTTGCATTATAATGAGAAATCTCAGCGGTGGGACCCAAGTCTAAACAGGAAATTCATTTTTGTTTCATATACACCTTATAGCCTGAAGGTAATTTTATACAATATTTAAAATAATTTGGGGCATGAAGCAAAGTTTGTGGTAAGTACTTCCACGTGGGATTTTTCATTTGTGGTATCATAACAGTGCTCAAAAAGTTTTGGATTTTGGAGCACTTCAAACTTCAGATTGTCAAGTTAGGGATGTTCAACATGTACTTTTAGAATAATTTTAGTGCAGATTTGTAAATTTTTATGATTCCTTGTTCCTGCCCCCACCCCAATCTTTTAAAATTGTCTTACGTCCACCTTGCTTGACAGCAATTGTAAGTCAAGGAAGGCTTTATGGCATCTTTCCATTTAGATTTTATAGAACAATTTTTTATACTCGTATTTCATCATTTTAGTTAATGTTTAATCAAATTAAGTACAGTAATAAGCAACAAATGACATAAACATGTTTGGGAAGCAAAAGCACCAGGAACTGTTGGTAGCTCAACTGGTGGGAGCAGAATCGTGTGAAGTGCAGAAATGACCATGGTTCCGGTGTTCAGCGCACCCTGGGTGTCAATCCATTGTTTTCCAGGGAGACTGGAGAACTGGATCAGTTGAGATCAATGTATTGAGTAGTGTCTGTTACAAGATTCTGTTAAAGAAAGGACATGACACACCACATTCATTCCCACGTCTCCTGTTGTTTATCACATATATTTCCTCTTACATAAGCATAAGTGCTTGTGACTTATTTTCCTGTAGTCCGTGATTCTTTGTCATGGCTTCAGTTTCCATTTATTCTTTTTTTCTGTACTCTCCCACTTTAAATGTGTGATGTTAAATATAAATTGGAATCATGTATACATGTATTGTGTATGTGTATTAATAATTTTGAACATGTTAATTTTAAGCCCAAACAGCTTTTATTGGTGGTTAGAACTTACTTTAAAAAATTATTCCTGCAGCTATCATAGCTATTATTTGTCTCTTTAAAATAATATCTTGACTTTGGAAAATACTTCTATTCCTGTCTAACTTTATAAGGTAAGAGGTTCAAGGGAACCCAGCTGAGCTTTGAATGACCCATCTCTGTCTTCTTCAGTATTTGTATTTTATGCCAGACATGCCTATTATAAACAATTCACACTAGTACAGCAAGTTCTTAATCATAATGAACTCCACTTTGGTATTCCTCTTTGTAATTAGAATTAACATTCCCGCCTGGACTGGGAAATGCTAAATTGTTACTAGCTTCCCTGCTGTTTTGATGTTTTTCATGATGCTTTCAATGATTTCATCATAACCAGCCTAAAATATCACAATTTGTGCTCATATGCATGAAATGCCCTATGGGTGTCCTGGTTGACTTTATTCTTTATGCTGGCAGAACTTAGTTTAAGCAATACCTGATTCAAGGATGAGGCAAACATCAGCAGATAAATGAGATAAATGTTGCCATAAGCAGGAACTCAATATTTTTAATGTTTGGAGGCACTAGAGCAAGCACACTGAATAATTGCAACAAGTATTACGTACTTTGTTTTTCATTTGTGGCATTTGTGGCTCCCCATATGTCATTAGCTTTCTTCCTTTTGATTTAATCTCCTTTTCTGTCCCATGCTCCTTTGGTAAAGAGTGTTTCAATCTGCCCCACTGCTATGTGGAATCTTTCAGCTCATTTGAGAACCTACATTTCCATTTTGGTTCTTATATCTTCTTATTTATTAGAGCACACAGGGTTTGGTTTTGTTTGTGTTTTGTTTTGTTTTGTTTTAAGCTAACTTAGAAATAGTGGGGTTAAGATGAAAACATTCTTGGTATAGGGATCCCTTAACAAGATAAGAAGATACTTCATATCCAACTCCAAAGTGCTACAAAGGATATTTGTTACCATTGAAAAAAAAATTGTTTTGAGATCAGTATTTGTTAATTAAATTTTCTCTATCCTCTTGTTGAATTTTCAATACAATACCTCGTTTTTAGACCCTATTCTGTCATTTACTTACTTGAATGAACCTGGGGTAGGCATTTAATTTTTCTCAGCCTCATTTTTCAATCTGTAAAGAGAGGATAATGATATCTACTCCACCTATCTCACAGGAAATAATGTAGGCCTCACATGGGATCATGTGTTCAAAAGTTTTTAAACACTAAGCTTTATTTGGAAAACCTAGAGGGGCTTATAGAATTTTTGCATTATCACTTCACCAAAACAAAAATGAAAATTATCATTGCCTATTTTCACTTATTTCCCAGGTAATCAGTGCAATGGGCAGTCTGGAATTTTAGGCAGGGGAGTGATAATTTGGAAGTGCACCGGAACCAATTGTACCAGCTTGCAAGCACTGACTGTTAAATTTTCAGAGATTTTGTAAGTTGGTTGTTAATCACAGTCATTATTAAAAACCAGATTATTTATAAACTTACAATCAAATATTTTAACAACAAAAATAAATGCTGAAAACTTCACTGCCTAATTATTTTACTCCGTTTTACTATTATCTGTGCTCTTAAAGTTATTTATATCTGTTCCGTATAGGAACATACCGTACAATGGTATGATGCCGTGTATCCCTTCCTAACGCTGCATTCAGAAATGTTATTTTGGTAGTTTGAAATCAACCATGGTGGAGTACCTATACTATAGAAATTGGGAAACATGACAAACCAGAGCTTAATTTGTTTTGTTGATTGTCTAGACTGACACAATAGAAGAATTTTTAATAATGAAGATTGAACTTAAAAGTGCCTTAGTTCTTGAACACAAAGACTTGAGGAAATATTTTTCCAGTACTTGAAAACTATTATCAGCAAAAGAAGTCACACCTGTCATTAATGAATGAGTTTAGTTCCAATATCCATTTTTGTTGCTTCACTTTTATCTCATTAATGTAAAAATATCAACCAACATTCATGTTGGGACTTCAGTACCATGAATGACTTCTTTGCTGATTGAATATTAATCATATATTTATTTGTGGTCTGATTTTGCCAAACATCGTTGAATTTCAGCTGTAGGTTAGCTATGGACACAGTATTCTGCAAAAATCACTGAAACGGTTTTGTGAAAATCATGTGGCCATATAGAATTCACTATTTAAAAGTGTTATATCTTTTCTTTTTGTAAATTATGTGACATATATGTAAAAATTATAATAAACACATAGATACTCTGTTCCCCTCAGGCAGCTGTTAAACATTTATGAACACACTAATGGACATAATCTAATTTACTATTTGAAAAGCTCGTTCTGCTTGCGATATGGAGTATGAGTTGTAGGGGCTAAGGGAGAAAGCAGGGAGAGCAGTGAGGAGACACGCACATTGGTCCAAGGAAAGATGACAAAGTTTGTATTGGTTGCAATGGCAGGGGAGCTGGGGAGCTATGGTTGGACAGGAGAGGTATTTTGGAGGCCAAAGGTAAGCAAAGCAGTCATCCAGCAGCTCTATGGAAGAGACGGACTTCCAAGTACTTCTTATGCTAAGAGAAGACCTTCTGGTGAAGAGTAAGCAGGCTCAGTTGAGTGCATAGAAAGCTGCACCAGAGAAAAGGAGTCAGGGAGGGATGTAGTAGGAAGTAGGACATGTTGGCAGTTCTAGGATTTCAAGGTAAATATCTTTATAGCAGATGGAGAAAGTTAGGCTGGATTGTTATTTAAATGTCGAATTGCCTCAAAGTGCAGGTGGGGAGGGGAAGCCGCAAATACCAATAACATGTTGCAGCTGGAACTCACATACTAAGCTACTCATCTAGGAATTTCATTGATTTTTGCCCACATGGAGGGGTTATTTGTTCATCTCCATGCCTTGAGCCTATCCCAATTTATAGTAGATTTTTTTCTCACATTTGGCAATTTTAATTATAAAACTCTCACACTGAATCACCCTGTGTTACACATGTATTGCTGCCCCCTTTCATGCTTCTCACTACTTCATTCCTAGTTTTTCTTTGCTATGCTATAAAGAAGGACCCTACCGAAAGCCACCCTATTGTCTTGCCTATTAGTTGTCAGCAAACTTCTGGCAACCACGGTTTTCCCCACTTTCCCTGCTTCCTCCATTATAACCTACAATCTGTATTCCACATTACAGGTTTTTTGTTTGGGTTTTAACATTTTTCAAGAGAAGTTATTACATTTTACGGAGTTTAAAAAATAGTAAATGTTTTGCAAAAGAAAGAATTATGTCTCCACATTCACCCACCCTTTCAGCCCCAATGACCAGAAGAAAAATTCTCAGCTATGCAGCTTCCAATGACTAACACTTTGAGGATTCAGTTTGGAGATGTTGTTTACTTTGGTCTTCTGATAATTAGCTATTTTATGCATGGTTTCAATCAATCAGGGAATGTTTATTAATAGAAGAGACTTTCTTAATATTCTCTCCTATTCATTCATTGCTTCAACAAAAGAGAATTCCTTCAACAAAAGAGAATTCCTTCAACAAAATAGCAACTATTATATGTTAGGCCCCAGTATAAGGCTACAGGGATATAAAAATGATCAAATCTCTTCTCTGGAGGAAATGGAGACAGATACGATTACAAGTCATTATAGAACAATGCAGACTTACAGAAATGTGATAGATGCATAAGGCACTACATAAGCTTCAAGAAGTCATCTGGTGTTTAAGATCAGGGAAGTGGGTGTGGATATGGAGATGGTGGTCGGGGAGGGTTTCCTAGAGGTGAGCAGGACTGACTTGAATTATGAAGGGTTTCCTTCAAGTTATTTTTTTTTCTCTTGGAGATAATACTTCTAATGGAAGCTTGTAGTCAACATTCATTAGGTCATTTTTTGGTGCATTTATAAGAAACCCAACTCTTAAAACAAAAACAGAGTTTTTTGATTCATTGAAAAGTCCAGAGGAAGTTTAATTTCAGGCATGGCTGGATTCAGGGGCTCAAATGAAGTCAAAAGGGCTTAAATTTTATCCCTTAGCTTCATTTTTCTATTTTTTTTTTTTTTTTTTTTTTTTTTTTCTGGAAAGGTTATCTCCACCTCTCCACCTGGTGGCCTGTGGCACCTGGATTTAAAACATCCTGCCAGGTTAGTAACTTTAGTGGAAAGATAATTCTTTTCTTTTCCCGTAATTTTAGTAGTTGTTCTTGAGAGGGGTTTCACTGGTTCAGTTGGTTCAAATGCTTATCCCTGGACCAATAACTGTGACCAAGGGATGTCAGGAATGTGTACTCTGATGGGCAAAGCCTAGCTCAGGTGCCCACCACTGACACCTAAGAGTGAGGTACAAATGAAAGAGAGAGAAGAGGAGGTGCTTCTCCAAATAATTGGGGATTTAAAATTTAAATAGGAGAAAAGGAATTTCTGGGCATGCAGGAAAAAACCCAGATGTCCATGACAATAGCTCTTTATCAAAATATTAACAGTGACATAAACATCATATTTTACATTTTAAGAGAATTAGACATGACTTAAAATGTTTGTCAGCAATGGAAAGAACCCTAAAAATTAAGTATAGTTGTTACAAGTTTTATTGGTTTCACTTCCTGCCTTTAATAGAATGTGGGTTTGTACTTTGAAATTTCAAATGTTACACAAATGAATTGACGATTGCTTTGCAGAAATAGTATCTCCACTTAATTGGGCCTTTTTTGGGTGATGAAGTGCTGTTTACAACTTTTAAGCTAGTTTTATCGTCTTCCAATGAAGGAGTTTGTCTCACTTGACTATGATTCCAACAATATGATGGGTATAGGCGGCTGCAGTGAGCCTCTGTCTGCTTATTTTGCTCCCTCTGTCTTGACAAACTGAATGTCACGCAAATGTCTCCAGCCTCTGCACTGGGCAGGCAGGAAGCCAGAACCAGTAATAGAAGCAGTAGGCACTCTGTGAATACTTGCTGATTAATTTTAGCTCCGTAGGCCTGATGGGTTTTCCATCCCTATAATTACCATCAGCAAATAGTTATTGAATGATGTCCAGCATATTTTTATTTCCCTTTCCTTGATCCTGATTTTCATTTTCTATTTTACCTCTCTGTGATTTTATCACATGTGTTTCTGTTCATCAGACCAACAGAGCCTCCTGTGATTAGTTTATAATTACTCAAGTTTATTTCTACCTATGAGATATCTTTATCTATCTGTCTAAATTTGTCTTTGTTATGACCCAGTTCAAGTTCTTTCTGGAATTAGGGAAAGGATGAAGTGTGAAAAAAAAAAAAAAGGAATTAAATAGTTCGGATATTGAATGGCTATTTTGTGCCTGATGCTATATTAGTACATTTCCACATTTGCTTTACAAGTTAGTCTTTTTAATTAGAAGTAATGCTTAACAAGCCTACAAGTACTGACTGGGCTCACTTTATAGAGAAAATGGAGAGCAGTGAAGGGTGAGGAGGTTATGAGTTATGGATATGACAAATGGGGAAAGATCTTACAGAAGAGAGATTGGGGTCGTCCAAGAAAAATCGTTATCTTTGTGTAGATGGCATTAGAAGGATGAAAAATAACTTTAGATATTACTTCTGTTTAAAAAAAAAAACTTAAAAGATGCTAGAAAATAACACATACTTATTGTAAAATCCAAACATACAGAAGGTAGAAATGTATAAAGGTAAAACTTCCTCACACAATCCCATTTTGCAGATTTAACTATTTTTTTCTTTTATATTTTGATGGAAGCAAAGATGTAACTAATTTTGAGTTTTACTTATATTCCAGATCCCCACCCCATTTTCCCCTCTTTAAAACTTTTATTATGTGAAATAGAAAGTAGAATCGTGACTATCAGAGGCTGAGAAGGGCAGGGGGAAGGGGATGGGGAGAGATTAGTTAACAATTACAAAATTACAGCTAGATAAGAGGAATGAGTTCTGATGTTCTGCAGTACCTTAAGGTAAATGTGATTAACTATAATTTATTGTATATTTTCAAACCCTTTTTGTCTATGCATGGATGCATGCATGCACATATGTTTTTTAAAACAAAATGAGATTTTACTACATGTATTTTCAACCTTTATTCATCAAATGTTATTGGACATCTTTTTATCTTTTCAATATTTTCAGGTAATAGTAGGATAGTATACCGTTGTTTTAACCTTTTCCTTATTGAAGTATATTTAAATTGTTTTCAATTTTTAACTATTGCAAGACATGCCGCAATGAATATTCTTGTATCTAGATCTTTGCACTATTGTACAATTATAGAATTGAAATTTCTCAGGCAAATATGATTTGCAACAATTATCAAGCACCCAAAAGTGCCACATTATTGGGTGTATTTTAAAAATGCTTGTCCACTATCAGTTCATTTTCTACTTTCATCTTCCTTTAGACATTCTAGAAAAAATCAATTAGAGCAGGAGTCATGGATGGCTACTCAGGACAGGCTACTACCTGGAGACCCCTCATGTTTTGCTATTGATACAGTTTTGCTGAATCCATCCTTATGTTAAATGCATGAACAATTTAAGAGGATTGGTTTACATATGAACTGGGAAGGGATTATTTAGGGATACCATAATGCTTGATGATTGCCTCCATCCTACCAGGGATCCTGATCTGCTGTGTTGTGGCCACATGGTAGATAGGTATTGTTTTGCTTGCCAAGCATCCACTCTCCACATATGATACTAGGAACTAACATTTCCTTTGGAAAACTATCCTTTCCCTAACTTTGGTCCATGCGCTTATGGTGGTATTAACCCATCTGTAACTCTGCATGAGCCAGGTCTGGTAATATCAGAGATGGGCACATGATGAGGACACATAAGCCTTAATTCTTGGCTTTCTGGGACTACTTGGCAACTTGCCTTGTTTCTCAACAAGAATAGCTAAGCTGATACGATGCAAGCTTGGAGCAGCTGTGGTCTACCACTTAGAGACTCCATTGAATTGAGGTTTAAAAAAAAAAAAAAAGCAAAGAGATCTGGAAAAGATTCCCAATTATACAATTTGAATGTCTAGATCCTGAGGTTAGGGCTCCTCCTAGACTTGACTATTACACACTTCAATACATTATTCCCCCTCCTTCTCTTCCTCCTCTTTCCTCTTCAGCCAGCTAGAGTTATCTAACACTTGCATCGGAAAGGATTCTGACCTCAGAAGTAAAGGTCTAAAACATGGGGGTGTTGCTCCTTCTGGAAGACAGCGGGAGGTTAAGGTTACCAGACCTGGAGGATGACCCCAAAAGAAAAGGGGAGCCCAAAAGAGAAGCCAGTTGAATGTCTAAAAATAAACTTTACCTGCTTCACAAGTTTGGCTCGAGTTTCCTTTTAATGATTAACTAGATGAGATGGTCAAACGCCTTCTTTATTTAAAATACACAAACATAAATAAGAATATCAATATTCAGTTAATTCACCTATTCTGGTTACATCTGCCTCAGGTTTTCATTTTTTTTATTAATACATTCATTGCTTTTCTATTTTAGGCTGTGTTTAAAAAGAAAGAGAGAAACCTGGTAATCTTCTAAGAGAAATGTCTTATGTAGTTTTTCTTTAGGGCCTACTTTCCATGTTGATCCAGCCTTTTGTTTTATCATTTTATTTATAGTAGACTTGGTAATATATTAACAGTACCTGTAAATATGATCTAGTGGAATTATGTATTAAAATATTTTAATATCTTCTTAGCATTTGCCATCTTAAAACTGAAACTTGATAGCTGAAGAAAAAGCTCCATTAAGATGAAAAATCAATCCCTTAGTAGAATTAAATCCACAACGCTGGTAAAACATTGCTTCTGTCTTATTTACATAAACTTTATACTTCTCTCTCTCATCAGTGGCAGGGGAATACGGAGTGGGATGTCATTAGTTGGATTCAATAGACATTTATTTACTTATTAATAGCTCCAGCTCAATCTGGAGCTTGAAATAGACTTGAGACTCTACCTCCTAGTAGACACATGTCTTTAGCAAGTTACCTAACTTTTCTGAATGTTAGTTTCCTTATCTGAAAAGTAAGCTTAATAATATTACCTGCCTCACGAGGTTCTTATACAGATTAAATAAGATACCCTCTGTAAAGCATTTAGCATGGTCTCTGACATTTAATTAATGCACGGTAAAGTAATTGTTATTATTACACTTTCAGAAAGTGAGATAGCCCTGTAGGCATACCCCAAGCAGAAAGGACACGCACACACACACTATGCTAACTTCCTTCAGACTAAGCCCCTTTTCTCCTTACATCATGGATTGTGAAGTGAGCACCTGTCCAATAAAAGAAAGATTCTATAAAATAAATCCAGGCACTGGCTGGAAATTTTCACTATATGATTTATCAGGCCTCTCCCGGCTTTGAGGTCCTATAATTCTATAAACCACACAAGTTTACATATCACTGTGGGATTTGATCCTTATGAAACCCAAGAGAACCATAGATTTTCCACATCCAGCTGAGCATGCTCAAATAAAGACAGACATTTAAAAGCATAGACATTGATCACGTGCTCTTTAACCAGCAAAATACTACAGCCAAAAGAAACAAAAGCACAGAGAAATGAAATGATTTGTTTGAAGTCTCATTGATTTGCCAAGACACCAAACTGAATGTGCAAGCTTTCCTAATTCCTAGTTGGGTTCTCCACACACTAAACATAGTGATATATAATCCTCAGGTGTCAATATTTACGTTTTATGAGTTTATTGCTTGTCATGTGTTAACTCATAAAGCCATTTATTTACTTATATCAGTGCGATCAAAAACCCTTTAATTTCATGATCACAGTTAGTATAACATAGCAGACAAAGCACTGGGCTGGGCACAAGGGGCTGGGTTTTGGTTTTGTCTTTGTCCCCCTTTCTTCCTGCCCCCAACTGCATGATTTGGGTAAGTTACTTTTCCCCTTTTGGACTGTTTGCCTTTCTCTGCTTAGGTATCTGGACTTTCCCTTCCCTTCTTTCTCAACCCACACAGAAGTAATTATGTGTCTTTCATTATCTCTAGCTGCAAAGTTTTTATTAGACAGCCCATATTTACTGGTCATCTGCTGAATGCCTCTGTGCAGGAAGCTGGAGATAGAGGTAAATAAGCTATGGTCCCTGCCCTCAGGGCTTTCCCAGTTAAGAGGGCACAGGGTGTGAAGGGAGCACAGGTCAGAAGGTGAAGGCAGGGGTGAGGGAAGGCTCCTGGAGGAGGCAGGATGAGACTTAAAGGGTGAACGGTTGGTGCTGGGTGGCAGGCAGGTAGACATAAGCTCCAGTGATGACAAAGATTATGCTGAAAGGAAGAATAGTGTTAATAGAACTGGCTTGGACGAGGGCAGAACTAGAAAGAATCCAGACTGACACTCTAAGTTGTGTGACCTTGACCTAGTTACCTCTGTTTCCTCATCTACTAAGTAGGCATAATGATCGGGTTTCCTCTTAAGGCTGTTTTGACAATTCAATGAGATTACGTTTGCTAATTTTAGTGCAGTATTTGGCATTACTGTAGATCAAATATCCCTAATCCCAAATTCTGAAATCGGAAATGCTGCAAAATCCAAAACTTTTTGAGAGCTATCATGATGCTCAAAGGAAATGCTCATTGGAGCATTTCAGATTTTGGATTTTTGGATTAGGGATGCTCTACCCATATGTATTTCTGCAAATATTTCAAAATCTGAAAATATCTGAAATCTGAAACTCTTCCTGTCCAAAGCATTTCAGATAAGGGATATTCAATCTATATTACCAATTTATTTTCACCAACAACATGCTGTCACACCTGTTCTCTTGTCCCCTCTTTCTCTTCCAAGGACATAGTCATATTCATATCCTGCTATCAAATATATTTTGTTTATAAATGTTTTCAGTAACACACAAGTATTTGAAGTACTATGATAAAAGAAAAGTGGCATTCCATGCAATACCTTGGGGAGATCATAGACATGCTATTAATTATAATGGTCTTCCCTGGACCACTAGTTTTTAACTGGGTGATTTTGGCCTTAGGGAATATTTGGAAATTCCTGGAGACATTTTTGGTTGTCACAGATGGAAAAGGAGAATCTTATTGGCATCTAGTGGGTAGAGGCCAGGGATCCTGCTAACCATCCTGCAATGCATAGCACAGCCCCCAACAACAAAGAATTACTCAGCCCAAAATGTCAATAGTGCTGAGGCTGAGAAACCCTGCCCTAGATGTAACCCAGTCACTGCTTCTTTTCAACAGTCATTGGGAAACATAGTAAAATGACATTTCTTAAGATCCTAAATTCAGCTGCAAAAGTGTATCCTTTGGATATGTTACACATTTTAACATCTCCTTTGAAAACAAAGTCGTTCAGAGAACCTGGTAGAATCATTCAAACTTTTTTTGCTACAAAGATAATGGAAATTATTTTATTTTATCATTTTTCTCCTATATGTAAAATTCAGGACAAACTCTTTTTTTATGTGGTAATTTTAATGAAATTCACCAAAAAAGAGACTTGATTAACCCTAGTTTGGGAATCTTTTCCAGAGTAGAGAAACCTGCAACAGTGTGAGCTTGTCTCCGCCATCACAGGGATACAAATGGCTAGCTATCCAATGGTGGCTCCTGCAGCCTCTGGAGGAGAGCGATAAGTGTCACCTTTGAGTTCCCATAGTCTTGCTAACACTCCTGCCGAAGTGGGGCCAACAACAGGGAGCTCAGAAGGGCTTGCATAGTTTACTATCCTTCATCCATTATTTTCTTTCTTCTAGAAGCAACATAGTGATTAAAAGTGTGGGCTCTGGGTTTGAATCTGGTTCTGCCACTTGTTAGCTACAGTGACCTTGCTAAACTCCTTAACCTCTGTGTGCCTCAGATTCCTTCCCTGTAAAATGGGGAGAAACAATAGTACCTACCTCACAGGATTGTTATGAGGACTAAGTGAGTTCTCATGGGTAGAGCACTTAGAACATAGCCTGGCACATGGGCATGGTGGCTCATACCTGTAATCCCAGCACTTTGGGAGGCTGAGGTGGGTGGATCACTTGAGGTCCGGAGTTGGAGACCTGCCTGGCCAACATAGCAAAACCCCATCTCTACTAAAAATACAAAAAAATTAG
Organism: Rhinopithecus bieti; assembly: GCF_001698545.2. Lineage (NCBI taxonomy): Eukaryota > Metazoa > Chordata > Mammalia > Primates > Cercopithecidae > Rhinopithecus > Rhinopithecus bieti. The sequence continues at coordinate 2,846,703 of NW_016805589.1, forward strand.
CCAGGGGTGGTGGCATGTGCCTGTAATTTCAGCCAGGGAGGCTGAGGCAGGAGAATCACTTGACCCCAGGAGGGGAAGTTGCAGTGAGCCAAGCTTGCACCACTGCACTCCAGCCTGGGTGACAGAGTGAGACTCTATCTAAAAAAAAAAAAAAGATACAGCCTGGCACATAATAAGCAGCAAATAAATAAACATGAGTTGTTGCTCTTACTTTTTATTCTTACTTGCTTTTATGGACACACTGAAGTAGGCTTTAGGTATAATATGGACTTGCTGGAAGTTACATGTCATTGCAGAGTATGGAACACAGTCATAGCCAGATTTTTTGAGTAAGACATCAAAAGCACAGTCAACCATGCAAAAATGGACAAATGAGATCACCTCAAGCTAAAAGGCTTCTGCACAGCAAAGGAAGTCATCAATAAAGTGAAGACACAACTCACAGAATGGAATAAAATATCTGGAAGCTACCTATCTGATAAGGGATTAATAAACAGAATATATAAGGGGCTTAAACAACTCAAATAGGAAAAAATAATTTGATTTAAAAATGGTCAAAAGATCTGAATAAATGACATACAAATGGCCAAAAATACTCAACATCCTTAATAATCAGAGAAATATAGGTCTAAACTACAGTGAGATATCATCTCATCCTGGTGAAAATCGCTTTTATCAAAAAGACAGGGAATTATAGATGCTCTCAAAAATGTGGAGAAAGGGGAACCCTCATACACTGTTGGTGGGAATGTAAATTAGTACAGCTACTATGGAGAACAGTATGAAGCTTCTTTAAAAAAAAAAAACCCAAACAACAACAACAACAACAACAAAATAGAGCTACCATATTATCTAGCAATCCCACTGCTGGATATATATCCAAAAGAAAGAAAATCAGTATATCAAAGAGATATCTGCAATCCCATGTTTACTGCAGCACTATTCATAATAGCCAAGATATAGAATCAACCTAAGTGTCTACCAACAGATGAATAAAGAAAATGTTGTGCATATACACAATGAAGTGTTATTCAGCCATAAAAAAGAATGAAAGTCTGCCTCTTTCATCAATATGGATGGAACTGGAGGACATTATGTCAAGAGAAATAAGCCAGGCACAGAAAGACAAATACCACATTTCTCGCTCATACGTGGAAACTCAGAGAGAGAAAGAAGAGAATGATGGTTACCAGGGTCTGGGAAGGGTAGTGGGGAGGGCGGATAAAGAGGGGATGTTTAATGGATACAAAAATGCAGTTAGATATGAGGAATAAAATCTAGTGTTCAGTAGCACAACAAGGTGACTATAGTTAACAATAATTTATTTTATATTTCAAAATAACTAAGAGTGGAATTGCAATGTTTCTAACACAAATACATGACAAATGTTTGAGGTGGTGGATATCCCAGTTACCCTGACTTGATCATTATATGATGTATGCTTATATCAAAATATCACATGTAGCCTGTAAGTATCTATAACTCTTATGTATCCATAATAATTAAAATAAAATTTTAAAAGAAAAGAAGCCTATGTATTTATGGTCTTAAGACATGGCTTTGGGACCCAGCAATGAATTAGATGTAATTCTAGTCTTATATGGCATTATAGTCTAATTAGTGGAAAACAGACACATAAACAAATAAAGATATGTGTGTGTACAATGTATGAATGACAGAGTTACTGATTTTCTTAGAAAAGAGAAGGGAGAGATGAAAGGCTCCAAAGGGGAAATTAACATGGCATTGAGGGTTAGAATAGAGATGAAATCAATTAATTCCATGCAACAAACATTTTCAAAAGCACCTACTACATACCAAGCACAGGTCTCGGTGCCTTTCTGAAATTGCCCTCCTTTAGAGAGTGGCAGCTTCATTTTTAACTTGATATTTTAAAAAAATACTTCACTCAAAATAGCAAAACAATCTATTAAAAAAGGCAAAGTTCGAGGACTCACAAAACATACTACTACTTACATGCTACAAAGCTACAGTAATCAAGACAGTGTAGTACTGGCATAAGGATAGGCATTCCAATCAGTGGGATAGAATTGAGAGTCCAGAAACCCATATGCCTATAGTCAACTGATTTTTTACAAGAATATCAAGACTATTCAATGAGGAGAGAATCACCTTTTCAACAAATGGTGCTGGGACAACTGGATAACTACATGCAAAAGAATGTTTAAAAAAATTAACTCAAAATGGATTAAAAACTTAAATGTAAAAGCTAAAATTGTAAAACTTAGAAGAAAGCATGTACGTACATCAGAATCTCGGATTAGTCAATGGTTTGTTAGTTATGATACCAAAAGCACAAGAAAAAAATAGTCAAACTGGACTTCATCAAAATGAAAAATTATTCTGCTTCAAAAGACATTATAAAGAAAATAAAAAGACAACACACAGAATGGTAGAAATGGTAGACAACACACAGAAATTTGCAAGTCATATATCCAATAAAGGTCTAGATCTAGAATCTATAAAGAACTTTTATATTTCAACAATAAAAAGACAACCAATATTTCAAAAAAAGCTAAATTACCTGATAGTTCTCTAAAGAAGATGTACAAGTAGCCAATAAGCACATAAAAGATGCACAATGGCATTATTCATTATAGAAATGCAAATTGAAAATACAGGAGATATCACTTAATACCCACTAGGACAGCAATAATTATTTTTTAAAAAAAGGAAAATAAATGTTGGTGAAGATGTGGAGAAAGTGGAACTCTCATACATTGCCAGCGAGATTATAAAATGGTCCGGACACTGTGGAAAACATATTGGCAGTTTTCTCAAAAAGGTAAACATAGAGTTACTACATGACCCAGCAATTCAACTCCTAGGACTCTACCCAGGAGAAATAACATGTCTATCCTAAAGCTTGTACATGAACATTCATAACAACATTATTCATAATAGCTAATAAATGGCAACAGCCTAAATGATCAGCTCATGAGTGGATAAACAAATGTGGTAGATTCCTAGGACAAAATGTTATTCAGCCATAACAAGAAACGAAGTGTGGATCGAGGCATGCTACAACATGGAGAAACCTTTAATACATTATGTTAAGTGGAAGGTGCCAGACAGAAAAGACTACATATCGTGTGATTCCATTTATTTGGAATGTTCACGGTAGGCAAATCCATAGAGACAGAAAGGTAATTAATTAGTGGTCGCCAGGGGGCTAGGGAGAAGGGAATTGCGAGTGACTACTAATAGAACCAGAGTTTATTGTTGGTATGATGGATATGCTTTGAAATTTGATAGCGGGGATGGTTGTACAAAATTAAGAACGTACTCAAACTCATTGATTTGTACTTTTAAAAATAAGTTTATGTCATGTGAATTACATGTCAATAGTAATAAAAATTATTAACCAACATATGCTTCCTATTTTCTTTGGAATGTTGATACATTGATACAAATCAGCTAAAATAATAAAGCACAAGAGTTATGCCATTAACATTTGTTTTATAAAAACACATGTTTTACATTCTAGTCGAAAAGTTAAAGTTTATTCAGATTATGATCAGGAGTAGGCAGAGGCCAAGGGAAGGCCACGTTTAAAGGACTTAGTTGTCAAGACTCCTTTGACTAATTTTTAAACTCCCACATGATAATTCATCTGCTCATCAAAGCATCACTTTGAAAAAACAATTTTTATTAAAACGTTATGGTACAATAATTAGTGGGTCAAATCCTGTCTCATAGGTACAAATTAGTCATTTTGAAATATGTACGAATTCTTGTGGTGCATGGAACAGCTGTTTGACTGATGCCAACCTGTGAGGCTCTGATGTGCTACTGCAACCTTTCAGTGTGTTTCCTGGTGAAGAGTCCACCAACAGTATCTGCTCCCTTTTCCTTAAATGTGTTTTTATGAAGTTTATCCCTTGGGAGGACCACCCATGTGAGTGGATGTCAGATTCGCTCATATCGTAAGTCCATAAATCATATAGACTAAATCATATAGACTTAAAGCAGGTCTTTTTTTTTTTTCATTTCTGTTCCTTTTGAAGAGTTCAAAAGCTGAAATACTAGCCCCAATGAACTCCCCATCACATCTAAGGAAAGCCTAATATTTCTAATTCTAGAGGAAGGACCCTGGTCTGCACTATAAGTAAGAAGTTAGCATTTTCATTATTTTGTGTGACAAACTCTGTTCTTACCGACCATTTCACTCCAGATATAGCTTAGTATTTTTTTTTTTATTGAGATTTCAGGAAATGATAGCATCGTTTTTTAATAGTAAAGATATAAATAAAGATTCTGAAGCAGTCTGTGGTCTTAGTATTTGGGAATGATTAGTCATATTGGGGACTGCCCTGATAATAGGGTGGACTAGGGGAATTACCCTCAGAGGTTAATCTTGAAATTCATGTAAAATAGATGAAAAGTCATCTTAACAGACAGAATGACAAATAAGGCAAGAAGAAGAGGGGAAAGCTAGTTGGCAAAACAAATCTCAGCAATGCCTCTTCCAGCACCATCTAGGAAATTATAGGATTTGGGAATTCCTATCCTAGTGGGAAGGCCATAGCCAGTGTTATAAGCAAACATGGAGGACCTGCTAGCAATACCGTTCTTCTGCAAGATGGCTGCATCAGGCCACATTAACCTGATAACATTAAAATCAGATTTGCCTGCCTTCCTTTCCCCCATGGATTCAATGTTCACTGGCAACCTCTGAACACGTCTTCTATGAGACATCGTTGTGGTGGTTAGGTATCCACACTCTGGTTTACATTATGTGGGTTCAATTCTCATCTCTACCACTCACTAGCATTGTGACCTTACAAGTTTAAAACCTCTGACTTTATCTATAAGAGGGTTTTAACCACAATTCCTACCGATAGATTTGTGAGGTCATCATAGAAAATGCTTGACACTGTGCCTGGCACGATGTTATTGTTAATAAATGCTAACCATTATGGTCATTGTTATTCTAATACTAGTATGTCTATGAAAATAGAATAGGCTTCTCACATGTGGCAATTATGTTTTTCATTAAAAATTACTAAATTGGGCATTTTGACTTAATATGTTAATCACCTAAACTTAGTGTAATTCTTACAGGACTTATAGGAACAGACGGAAGGTGGGCTGACAGATTCAGGTTTCTGATCCTGCCAAGCCAAGGTCATGGCAAATCCACCAAGGCCCACAAAAATGCCATCTTGTGAAGCCCCTTGGGGTCTGCTTCCTGGTCTTTCCCTGAAAATGCCATCTCAGTCAGAAGCTTGCTTTAAATTTCCTTAAGAGGAGATTCTATGGAAGAAGTAACAAAATGGGATCAATGGTTCATATGGTGAGTGAAAGTTGAAATACTGATCTGCTGAAGACTGAGCTTCTATATTTCAGGTCATACCCTTTTCTAAAACCTGTCAAAGGCTTCCCTTCTGCTTTTAGGATAAAATCCAAACTTCGTGCTAGAGTTCCATAAGGTCTTTCTTCCCTGACTCCTTCCGCCTTTCCAACCACGTTCTGCAGTTCTCTCTTGCCTCACCATGCTCTAGCTCAGGGGTTGGCAAACTAGGAAAGTTTGGTAACATTTTATCGGAACACAACAAATCCCTTTGTTTAAGTATTGCCTATGGCTGCTTTCACACTGCAATGGCAGGCTTGGGTGGTTGAGACAGACACCATATGGCCCCACTGTAATTGTATGGTAACATTTAACTGTACAGGACTTGGGAAGTTAGGTCTAGCTGTGAGTCCAAGAAAAGGAAATGATTTTGTTCATCAGCTAACAATATTTGCCATAAAAGCAAAGCAATGTGAGTGGGGACCCTAAAAATTCCCACTGTTTTCACCATTCTGACTACCACCCACTCCCCACCAAAGGTCCCTGAGGCACAGCCTGCAGACCTTATTACTTTGGGACACACGTTTTGAAGAGGCTGACTTTACTAATTTGACTTGGCATTTTGATTAAAATTACTTTCATATTTTGATTAAAGTTATAACTGCGTGATAGAGACATACTCATATCACCAGTGCTTTAAGGACACACAATGGGAAGCTGATGACTTCTAAACCATTTCACATTGAATCTAAATTCACTGCTTAATAATAAGTAACAATGATAATAATAGTAACAGATGTGTACTACTCACATATAGCACCATCTTATCTCATCCTCACTTACGGTAAGTGCTTTTGTTATTCATTTTTTAGATGAGGAAACTAAGGAGAAGAGATGTTAAGCAACTTGCCCAGGTTACACAATAGGAAGTAATGAATAATGGATCCAGGATTTAAGCCAGTAGTCTGACCACTGAGCACCAGTTAATTAATTTTAGCTACACAATCTCATCATATGGTTAAATGAATACCTCATTCTTGTGTAATAATTTACAATTACAAATTGGTGAGGATCCTCATTTTCCATATTAGAAACTAAGGCATGAAAATGTTAAGAGATTTGGCAAGGTTATGTAGCCATTTTTCAGGCCAAAGAATATTAGGAACTTGGTCTTCGGTTTCTCCCACTCAAAACAAAATGTAAATTTGAACTGTATGCAACTCTCTCTGCTATGGCAGTCGTGCACCTAGAACTCAGTGGGCACCGAATCAGAATAAACTCTCTGGATGGCATTTTAGCTACATAATCCAAAATAAAAAGAGACAAATATTTATAAAGAAAATGAGAGGCAATGTAACAGTGATAAAAATTGGAAATGACCTTAATATTAACTAGCAGTACAATGATTAAATTAATTATATTGCATCCGTAAGATGAAATGTTGCCATCAAAAATCATGAGTTTTTGTCTGGTGCAGTGGTGCCTGTAATCCCAGCACTTTGGGAGGCCAAGGTGGGAAGATCACCTGAGGCCAGGAGTTTGAGACCAGCTTGGCCAACATGGTGAAACCCCTTCTCTACTAAAAATACAAAAAAATTACAGGCAGGTGCCTGTAATCCCAGTTACTCAGGAGGCTGAGGCAGGCGAATTGCTTGAGCCTGGGAGGCGGAGGTTGCAGTAAGCCAAGGTTGCACCACTGCACTCCAGCCTGGGTGAGAGAGTGAGACTCTATCTCAAAAAAAAAAAAGGAAAAAAAATTATGGTTTTCTAATAATATGGGGGAATGCTCATAATAAAATAATAAGCATATATATTTGTATATATATAAACACATATACACACATACATATTAACTTTATTTTAAATATATCTTTATGAATTTCATGCTTTTATATTAGATTATGTTTTCTAAACTCTGTTAGTTTACTGAATAGCTTCACAGGAAATGTATTAAAATATTTACCATGGATATCTCTGGATGTGAGATGATGGTAGATTTTCTTCTACATATTTTTCTGTACTTTTTTACTTTCTCCAGTGAAGATATATTACTTTTATGAGTAGGAAAGTTTCACAGGACGTGTTGTTATATAGGCTGAATGTTTGTGTCTCCCCAAAATTCATATGCTGAAATCCTAACCCCCAATATGATGGTGTTAGGAGGTAGGGCCTTTGTAAGTAATTAGGTCATGAAGGTGGAGCCCCATGAATGGGATTCATGCCCTTATAAAAGAGTCACGGGAGAGCTCTCTCACCCCTTCAGCCTCGTGAGGACACAGTGAGAAGACAACTGGCTATGAACTAGGATGCAGGTCTTTACCAGACACTGACTCTATCAGTGCCTTGATCTTGGACTTCCCAGCCTCCAGAACTGTGAGAAATAAATGGTTGTTGTTTAAGTCACCAAATCTATGGTATTTTTACTGTAGCAGCATGAACACACTAAGACACATATTATTTTAAGGAAAGATGCTAATACCCTGTCCTTCACAGCCTGCCTCCCCAGAAAGTTCCCACCATGTTTAGGGGTGTTGAGCCTTCTCTGCAATCACTAAAAACACATCCCCACTTTATAAGTATTTCTACTTAGCAACTTCCAGTTAACCAGTACCAAATAAACATATCTTGAATTCAGTCATCTATATAAATGTTGTTTATGTAGAGATGCTGGAGGAGAGAGGAGAAGGTTATGATCTCTTTATGGTTTCATGGGATGTACTGTTTGGTCCCTTTCTGGGGCCAAGAGGGTATAGGTTCAGACATGGTTTAGGACACCAGGGTTCCAGGACTGGGTAAGAAATGTGGCTCAGGAGCTTCTGGGGAGCAGAGATGGGCCACACCCTTCCCCAGTGCATTCATTTTTCAACAGGGCTTAGGAACTTTCAGAGAAAAGACTGAAATCCTGCCCACCAATGCACTGCAAACCTATGTCTGAGAAAGTAGGGTGTTCGCAGATGGAGAACAGATTATAGAGAAGAACAAGTGCCTCCTCTGAAGAACTCAACTGGCACTACAATTCCAATAAGAAAAGTTGGTGTTATGCATGTTCTCACTCGTAAGTGGGAGTTGAACAATGAGAACACGTTGACACAGGGAGGGGAACATCACACACCTAGGCCTGCCAGGGGGTGGGGGACAAGGGGAGGGAGAGCATCAGGACAAATACCTAATGCATGCAGGGCTTAAAACCTAGGTGATGCCTCATGTTCTCACTCATAGGTGGGAACTGAACAATGAGAACACTTGGACACAGGAAGGGGAACATCACATACCGGGGACTGTCGTGGGGTGGGGAGAGGGGAGGGATATAGTTAGGAGATATACCTAATGTAAATGACAAGTTAATGGGTGCAGCACACCAATATGGCACATGTATACATATGTAACAAACCTGCACGTTGTGCACATGTACGCTAGAACATAAAGTATAATTAAAAAACAAAACAAAACAAAATCTAGGTGATGGGTTGATAGGTGCAGCAAACCACCATCGCGCATGCATACCTATGTAACAAACTGACACATTCTGCACATGTATCCCAGAACTTAAAGTAAAATAAAATAAAATAAAATAAAATAATTAATTTATTTTAATTAATAAAAGAAAAGTTGGTGTTAGCAGAGAGTGGGGGTTACAGGTAGTTTCCCAACTGAAATCAAAACTTGCCTGTACCCAGCCACCCTAGCGGCACTTTTGCAGCCTTGGAGAAAAGTGCTGTGGGTGTGATTTGGAAGAATAATAACTCTGTAAAAGGTAGTAACACTTTGGGGTTTAAACAGCTCTGCAGTGGGGCCCCTGGATGAGTAGACTATAACAATTACTACAGCAATTACATCCTCTGGCTTTGAATGACATTTATATGGGTTTGGGAACAGAGATGACTCTCCCCGAGGGGGTGTTGGTAGCTGCAAAGCTGACAGGAGCAGAGTTTCAACCTTGATGGGGGTGAAGGAGCAGAATATGTGTACAACTATCAGGATTGGGGGTCAAAACTGCCTTGCTTGGCTCAGCATGTCTCCAGTGTGGAAGCCCTGTCCTGAGCCACTAGAATAGCTGGTACTGGGTGCATCTGCAGTGCCAGCCTAGCTGAACGTAGCACCAAGTGTGTTCATCTCACTTTGCTGAGCGGGAGGTGACACTGGACCAGTGATCTGAATCACTGAATTATACATTTAAAATATGTAAGGCACTAGGTAAAAAGTGTTATAAAGAAATAAGGTCATAACAAGGTAATAAGGCATCTAGCAGATATTCCAAATTCACAAACGTCAGTCCTGCAGGATTTCCAGGTGGTGATGACTGTGGTGGCAACAGGGATGGGGACAGATTTCTAGTCCTGAGGGGCATCTTTATGGAAACATCAGAGCCTGGGTCCATGGATTCCTGCCATAGTGGGGACACAACTGAACTATTTCTGGCTGCACGTCAGCACCCTTAGGCATTTCCAGAAATATTTAGGGGAAAGGCACTCTTTAAAAGGCTGAAGTAAAGCAGGGACACTCACAATTGGTGAAGTGTGAGATGCTCGGGATGAGTTTGTTTAAACAAAGTAAGCCAAAGGGGCTATTAAAGCATACAGTTCCCCATGAATTCAATGTTTTTCTTTAAGCAACTCAACTTCTGTGGCTACTTGTTATAACTATTTCAAGGAGCTGCCCTTGGAAGACTTCGCTTTTATGAGGTGTAAGAAAAACCATGACTCAGGTAAATCTGTCAACATTTTCCCATAGAAAATTTATCTTTAGAGGTTCCTCCTGCTAGGATCCTCTCCATCTGTCCACAGCCTACTGAGTAACCCACCGACTATTGCATTCTCTGCCCCATGTTCATTCTTTCCTTTTTCCTATTCAAACTTCAACTATCTCTAATGGTAGAAGAGTGATCTAATATATAACGTCACCTAAAAGGACAAATGACTGACAGTAGCTAGATTTAGTTTCCATTTTAAAGGAGGATGTTTGGAGTCCACAGTGCCTTAATGGAAAGGAATTGGGCTAATTGTGAAATTCTTCCAACAAGGCAGACCATTGGTGGGAGGCTTTTGGGCAGGGGAGCTTCCTGGAATCTGTTAATGATATACCCCAAAGGCAACTCAGCTGACTCATAAAGTTAACTCTGATGGTGCTGATGATGTTACTAAGAAGCCCTAAGCCTGTGCTGCCTAAAGTTCACAGTTTTATTTAACATATTCTTTTGAGCTAGGCAGAGAAGAAATGATCATCCCTCATTAACAGCAGGGATACTGAGGACTAGAGATGACTACTCATTTGCCCAAGTGTCTCAGCTAGCAGCTGATGGAACCCGCGCTTGTGCAGGCAAATAAAGGCAGAGTGTCCAAGACAAGGTTGTTAACCTTGGCTGTTATTAGCACCTTGGAATAATGTTAAGCTATAAGGGGCTTAAGGATCAGCTAAATTACCTGATCTGTAAGCCTCTCTCTTTTCTCATCCCCATATCCAATCCTCCAGCAAATCCTGCAAGCTTCACATTCAAAATAAACACTTTTCACCATCTCCACTGCTCCACTCCGAGGCCTCACCTCTCTCATGTAGATGGTTGTGGCAGCTTCCTGACTGCTCTCCCTTCTTCCACACTTGCCTGTCTACAGTTAATTCTTCATACACCAGTCAGAGGGATCCTGTTAAAACCTAAGGCAGGTCAGGGCAGTCCTTTGCTTCGAACCCTCAGCAGCTCCTCTCTGCACATAGAATCAAAGCCCAGTCTGCACCTGGCCCCTGGCTGCCCTGATGGTCTCAGCTCCAGTTCTCTTTGCTCCAGTCATACTGCCTTTCCTGTTCCTCAAACTTGAGACGCACCTTCCTACCTCAGGGCCTTTCTACTGGCTATTTCCCCCCGCCCCTTGAGTCTTCCAGATATTCACATAACTGGCCTCTTTAGTTTATTCAGACCCCTGGTCAAATGTCACCTCCTCAGAGAAGCCCCACCCCCTGCCACTATCACTCTCTAGCCCCTCATTGTGTTTTAGCTCTCCTTATAGCACTTTTTACCTAACACATCATATATATTTTAAAACGCGTTGTCTCACTCTCCTCTCTAGATGGAAGCTCCATGTCAGTTTTGTTTTGTTCCCTGCTGTATCTTCATTGCCTACAATAGCACTTGGCGCATACTTGCTGAATAAATGAAACTGAGAAACTCAGAACAACCTATTTCTTTTAGATAAAGCCCACAAAATGTTTTCTTCCTGTTCAGTTTAAACTTTCCAGCACACAACATCAGTCTTGTGATTGTCTTTTTTTCTGGTGCTTCGACCTCTGAGTGACCTTTATCAAGTAACTTTGTTAGAACTCACTTTACCCAGCTATAGAATGGGAATAAAAATACAACCTACCTTCTTTCTCAGACACTTTAATGAAGCAAAGTCTTCTTTGTTCTTTGAGGAAAGGAGCCAGGCAGATGAAAATTCCTCTTACTAAGGTACAACTAAAGCCGCAGGAGGGCAGGAGCTGCATTTTGTTCCTCCCCATTCTTGCACAGAGAAGGCCCTCATTAAGTGCTTATCGAAGTTAATATCTGTGGGACACAAACTGCATCTGCCTCTGCAGCAGTAGCCACAGAAGCCGGCCCCTTTCCTGGGCTAACTGCTCTGAGAGCACCAGAATGAAATCTGACTTAGATATGACGCAGATTCCTTTTTCCAGAAGAAACCAACTACACAACTCTTGATGAACAAATAGCTGCCAATGATGAGCACAAACCAGAGAATTTCAGAAGTGAAGAAAATTTCGGATCAGAAGATCCTGTCTCTTGGGTATAACTTTTTTTTCGGAGTGACCCTGACTAACACAGCAACTCTCCTAATCATGGTGAATTTCCTGGTTCAGCTCAGAGCCACTGATTGAGCAGATATTCCCCCAGGCAGATCCTAACGGAAACCAACACGTGAGGATTGATGCTGGGAACTTTATCATGCTCAACAAGGATTTGAAAACTAAATGAACGCGTGCATATTCACATTAAGCAATTTGCCTCCCTGCCTTCACCACTTTCCCTTTTATTCTTCTCTTATCCCCTTCCTGACTCTGTTTCTATTCCTTCCCCACTCATGCCTCAGTGCTTCTGTTGGACACAGGCATTTTATGGTCCTGCAGGGCTTGAAAGATTTCTGACCTTCCAAGGTTCAGTGATTTGGTATCAGAAGATCTAAGTTTTCTCCTTCTCTCTGCCATTTAAAGAAGCGTGTTGCAATTTCCCCAGCAGAAGTGAAAGTGATTCGCCTCTACTCAAATGTCTGCACAGGCACAAGAATGAGGGCAAGAGGGAGCAAGAGAAGAGGAAGAGGTACCTTTTGAATGGGGTGAAAGCAAACCCTTACATAACCTGACCACACAAGAGGAAGAAATGAAAACTTGGGTTCAAGGGCAATTTTGTCATTGGTTATAAGTCTGTGTCATCAAGCAGGTGCCAGAAAAACAAATTTTATTTTGATTTTAGACATTCATTTTAAGAACTGGATTTTCCTAATTTCTCATTCCCAATGAGGATCTATACAAGAATGCACAATTTATAGTTAATTTGGAAATGAATACAATATTAACATACCTTTTGTTTCCCCTAAAACATAATACCTAAATTCGTGTGATGCCTTGGTTACCATCCTACACATGTATTTGGATTGTAAATGAGCTCAGTTTTAAGTACATTTGTAACAGTGGAACAAGTGAGAGTTGCATTGCATGGCCAAATTGATATTGATGATGGTGGCCTCAAGAACGGATTCCATCCCAAGACATCTGATCTGCAGAGAGTTGAGCATTCATAGCAGTTTTGACTTCATTGACTTCATTGGCTCCAGTCAGAAGGTTTTCATCTAGTGCATTCAGTTACCCTGATTTCTAATTACAGTAGAATCTTTCAAATAGATTTGTTTCCAGAGAGCTTACTTGAGACAGATTAAATGGCAGAAGTTGCAAAGGATGTCATTGTTTTACATAAAAGATCTGTGGAAATTACGCCTAGAAACTTGTTGCCTTTTTATTTTAAAATTTGCTATATACAAAATAACAGTCATGTCAAATAGTTACCAGTGTGGCAACAATCATTATGGTACATTTGCAATTGTTCTAAAAAGTTAATATGGAAAAGTTGCCAGAATTAAGTGGTGATGTTTTACTTAAAGATTTACAATTCATTAAGGATGTAAAAAGAAATGAACTCTAAGAAACGTGTTACTGTAGTTGTTAAAAGAATATTGTCAAGGTCTTTATCCATATCAAGTGGCTCCATAGAAGGTAGTTCCTTTAGATTTTAGTGTTAGCTTCTGCAAAACTGCTGGTTTGTTTTAATCTTAATCTTTTGGAAACCATAGGTTTTTTTTTTAAATACAGCAGTGATCTTGTTTTCCTTTGTGCTTCTGTTGGTAGGAAGCTCAGAGCCCAAATTACAATCTCTAGTGACTCCTATTGAACTTTGTATTTGCACTTCTTTTAATTTCTTTCTTTTAGGGTGGAAGTAGGGTTTTATTAATTTTTCCCTGGATTTATTTGCTTCACAATATTTCTTTTCACTTTGATTCAACTGTTTCTTTTCTCTTTTTCTATGATATATGTTCTTAAAAGCTGGCATGGAGGGAAGTGGAGCATATCTGGTCTCAACGTGATAAACTTAACACATCCAAAATCATCACCTTAGTGCAACTATTTATCCCATCTTACTATCATTTTAGAACAATGCATTTAGAATGCTATCATCCTTCTTGAAGTTTTAAAATCATTTAATTCTTCTCTGAATTAGTGTACACTGTACTTAGGTTTACATGTTAATCTTTTATATTTTGTTTGTTTTTATCCTTTGCTTCAGAAGAAATTAATGTGCACTGTGACCTTAGTTTCTATTAGTCATCAACTTGGGGACTAACATGACTGCCTCACTGTCAGTGAGTATCTTTTTGTGATAGTTCCAGGAGGGGTGATTAATCTCATCTGATTCATCATGTTCTTTCACTCTGTCTGCCCAGTGACTATGGCCTTGCATTTATTTCTTTACCATCTAATTCAACTTAATTATTTATTATTTGACCATTTTACATTCTCTCTCTTTCTTCCTGTCTCTTGCACAGAACTCGCCATTCCTTCTCTGTTTCCATTCAGCCTCCTTTGCTGGTTCCTCATCTCCCCTACATCATAATACTGGAGTGCCTCAGGGCTCAGTCCTTGGGTCTCTTCTCTTACCTGCAAATACCTTTACCTTGGTTGGTTCGTTTAACCCAATGGCTTTAAATCAAATTTCTACACTGAAGACTGAAATTTACGTCAGTAACTTGCATGTCTCTTCTGAACTCCAGACTCACATATGCAGCAGCCTACTCATCATGTCCAGGTAGATATTTAATAGGCATCTTAAACTTATTCAGAACTGAACTTCTGGTCTCTACCCATAACAAACAACTATGCTTTTCCTACAGCCTTCTCCTATTCACTTTAGAGCAATTCCATCTCTATCCTTTCAATTGCTTAGGCCTTCGAAAGTCTTGGAATCATCCTGAGTCCTCATGTTCTCATACACCTCACATCCAGGCCATTGGCCCAATCCTGTGATTTCCAGCTGCAAGATATATCCAGCTCTATCCTATATTTGCTTGGCTGCTAGCAGCATGACCCCAGTCACCGTCATCTCTTGCCTGGGTTAGCAACAGCCTCTTTTAGTCCTGTCCCTGTTCCTACCCTTGCCCTGGAATGCGGTCTTCTGCACTCAGCAGTCAATGGGGTCATGTGATAATGCATCCCCAGTAGAAAAGAAAAGCCTTTTCACCTCACTCACAGTTAAAGCCACAGTCCTACAATGGCCTTCCCAGCCCTACAAGATCTGGACCCCAACCTCTCTGAGCCTCCTTCTCACTCATGCTTCAGCCACTGTCCTCTCCCTGGCCTCTCCCAGCCACGTGCCTCTCCCCAGGCAGGGTCACTCTGTTTGCACACATCCCTCAGTTGCCCTCACTCCTTATTTCTTTCAGGTTTTTGCTCAAGACTTCTCTCATCAGAGACTCTTCTGGTCAAATATCTGATCATCCTACTGAAAATTAAGGCTCTTCTTCTAGCCCCACCCTGTCTATCCGCATTCTTGTTTTATTTTTCACTGTAGCACTTATTACCATTTCAGATACCATATATCATTATACTTATTTATTGTCTATCCCCACTTCCTTCTTCCCCCAGAGTATAAACTCCATGCGGCTAGGGGTTTTTTGTTTGTTTGTTTGTTTGTTTTAGACAGAGTCTCACCTTGTTACCCAGGCTGGAGTGCAATGGCATGATCTCAGGCCACTGCACTTTCTGCCTCCCAGGTTCAAACGATTCTCCTGCATTAGCCTCCCGAGTAGCTGGGACTACAGGCACCCACCACCATGCCTAGCTGAGTTTTGTATTTTTAGTAGAGATGGAGTTTCACCATGTTGGCCAGGCTGGTCTCAAACTCCTGACCTCATGATCCACCTGCCTTGGCCTCCCAAAGTGTTGGGATTACAGGTATGAGCCACCGCGCCCGGCCGAGGACAGGGTTTTTATCTGTGTTGTTTATGTGGTCTGCTGGACACCTAGAACAGTCCCCTATGTGTAGGTAGCTCAAAAAATATTTATTGAATGAATGGATGAAACCAAATACTCTGGCCTCGTTGGCACTAATTCTAAACCGTTAAGCTAATGAAACAGAGTGCCATCCAAAATAAATTAATAGAATGAAGCAAGTCCCCATTGTCAAAGCAAAATAGAAAATTAAAGCAATAACTAGTTAATTAGGGCAAAAGGATTTTTTTAACTGTGTTATAGGATCATATAGGACCATGGGACTGAAAGAAAACCTGAGCTCTCACTCAGTCCTGCCTCCTAACTGCAAGATTGAGAGGGTACATTCCAACCATGTCAAAGAGGATCTTTTCTGTGTTAAGGGGATTTGGAGAAATACTCTGGTTTTTCAGTCATTCATATTTTTTCTTTTTAATGTTCAACCACTCACCATCTGCTTCCCTTCTTAGAGAAGTCATATCTCTACCTTAAATAACGCTGGAACGAAAGGCCAACAGTGAGTACGTGCAAACTCCTACTTCTCTTTGACTATTTGGCCCCAGATAGGAATGGAAAAAATACCATGTTCCTCAGGTGTCTAATATCAAAACAATGGTAACTCTACCAAAGGTACTAAAAACTTTAGCCTTTTCCTAAGTTATCCTGAGTAATTTCCTTTTAAATACATTTTTTCTATTATAAGTTAAAACTTTTACCTTTTTAAAAAAGTAGAGGGCGGGGTGTGGTGGCTCACACCTGTAATCTCAGCACTTTGGGAGGCTGAGGCAGGCAGATCACTTGAGGTCAGGAGTTCAAGACCAACCTAGCCAACATGGTGAAACCCTGTCTCTAGTAAAGATACAGTGAGCCAGGCGTGGTGGCAGGTGCCTATAATCCCAGCTACTCAGGAGGCTGAGGCATGAGAATTGCTTGAACCTGGGAGGCAGAGGTTGCAGTGAGCCGAGATTGCACCACTCCACTTCTGCCTGGGCGACAGAATGAGACTCTGTATCAAAAAATAAATAAAATAAAATAAAATAAAATAAAATAAAATACAATAAGGAAGAAACTGCCAGCTCATCTTTTAAAAGTATGTACACTATAAGTCAAATTCTGTTATGGGAATGTGCTACAGTTTTTTAAAATCTCATAAGGTAAGATTTTCTGGTCAAGGGGAAGGTCTATTTTTTGCTAAAATATTATTTATGTTAGATATTGCTTGAAATCGATTTAAAACACTGGCAAGTTTCCAATGAAACAAAAGAGTTGCAGCATGAGAGAAGGTAGGTTAGACTGGAAGTTAGGAGACCTGGCTGGAATCTGGTTCCCATTATGTGATGAAGCTGCTATGTGAGCTTGAGGCAAGTTCCATCTTTCCGGCCTTGAATTGACCTGTAGAATGAGAACCTTAGATGTAAAGGAACTATGTATTCTCTTTCATCTCTAGGATTTATGATTCTTTGTATAGTTGAAATAAATTTAGTCTGAAGTTTTAAATTTTGATTTTCTCTCTTCTTCTTTCCCTTTTTCCTTCTTCCTTATCTCCTTCCTTTCCTTCCTTCCTTCCCTCCTTCCTTCCTTCCTTCCTTCCTTCCTTCCTTCCTTCCTTCCTTCCTTCCATCATTATTTATATTTTGCTTCTCTATTTCTTTTTTCTTTCTATTCTTTCTCCTTTTTTCTTACCTTTCCTTTGCCTTTCAATTACCTTCTTACCTACTTCTTTATTTTTTTACTTGTCCCTTTTCCTTCCTTTTCCATTTATTTTTTTCTTTCCTTTTCTCTTCACTTTTCCTTTCTTCCTTCTTTCCAGCTTTCTTTGTTTCTTCTCTTTCTTTCATTCTTTTTCTCAGCAGCAAATCACTTGACATTTCAACAAATCCACAAAGTAGCAGTAGTTTTATGGGCCAGTATTAACACCTATTATGACCAGTCAGGCATTGCAAACTGATGTGAGTGCCGATAGGCCCGCTTTTTAGGCCATGCATGGAAAGTAGCCAAATCTGCACATGGCTATTATTTAATGATGCCCAGAGTCAAACAGGAAGCCTTCTGCAAATTGCCTCACAAATTATACAGTGGCTCCCTGCCTGCTTGTTATTGGCATGAAATAGATTTGTGAAACCAGCTTTTGACATCCAAATTATTTCTCTGTCTTTTACACACACACACACACACACACACACACATAAACACACACACACTCAAAGCTACGCTTTTAACATAAAAATTAAAACTATATTTAGATAGGAAATGTCATAATCAAAGAAAGCATAAACAAAAAACTTGAGAAAATGTTTACAACATAATGACAATCACAAGATCTGATTTCCAAAATGTGCAAAAGTTTATTACAAATTATTAATGTATATAATTTCAATATAAAATGGGCAAAATTTATGAATAGATAATTCACACAGAAGGAAATAAAAATGTCCAGCAAACATAATGTTCTCAACCTCAGTAATGAAAGAAACTCAGCTTGAACGGGTCATTTTTTTTGAAAGAAAATTTGTTGTTTTAACAAAGTATAATGCTTCAAACTGGCCTGAATAATAATATTAGTGTATATTTTCTCTTCCTTAACTTTTAATCTTACCATGCACACTTTCAAAGTGACTAAAAATACTTTCTCCCAATATACAACTTTGCCCAATAATATCCATCCCCTCCCTGACCCCAGTTCTCTTAAAACTCTCGGTTGTAAAGAAATTGGGGAGTATTTTTTCTGAGTAACGTCCTATGCAAGCCAAATTCCTTTTTTTTTTTTTTTTTTTAAGAGACAAGGTCTCACTCTGTTGCTCAGGCTGGAGTACAATGGTGCTATCACAGCTCATTGCAGCCTCAAACTCCTGGGCTCAAGGGATGCTCCCATCTCACCCTCCTGAGTAGCTGGGACTACCAGCACATGCCACCATGCCTGGTGAATTTATTTTATTTTATCTTTTGTAAAGAAGGGGCCTTGCTTTGTTACCTAGGCTGGTCTCAAATTCCTGGCCTGAAGCGATCCCCCTACCTTACTCTCCCAAAGTCCTGTGATTATGGGTATGGGTATAAGCCACAACACCTAGCCTTGCAAGATAAATTCTGTCAGACTGGGTCACAAATTATTCTTGTCTTTCCCTCATCCCTACTAAAATGCTCAGAGTATTATATATCATCATCCTTATTCAAATATTTGTTAAAAAACTGGAAAGAGTTGGCCAAACTTGGAAACCTTTTTCACTTCTATCTCTTGCTTAATCAGTATAATAGAAAGCTAAGAGAATAGGATTTGGATTCAAACCAAACCTAGCCTTCATTTTAGTTCTGATATTTAGTATTGTGTTTCCTTGGGTAAGTTCCTTATTCTCTTGGAGCTCAATTTTCTCATCTATCTGCAAAACAGGACTAACCATAGCATCTCTTTCATAAGGCTGTGGTGAATATTTAAGTGCTATTATGAATGTGAAGCATATAGCAGAGTACCTAACACAGGACAAAATAAACAAACTGCTGAGATAATGATGTCAATGACGATGAAAGCTTACAAAAGTAAGAGAACTGGTCAGAACGCTGATGAGAACTCCATATAGAATCTGCAAATTTAGAAAGAAGAGACTGAATCTCACTCAAATCCCAAGCAAAGAACTTTGCAACTTATTCAGGGTTTGAATCTAAGCCTGTTGAAATCCCACCGAATCAGTACAATGCTAAATGATGTCTCCTTCTGGTGAATAGCCAGGCTGTAAAATCCTTCACAAATTTAAATACAGTATAGTGGGGGGAAACAGATCAGAAAAGAGTGACAATAGTCAGAACAGTAGGGGAGGCAAACACACACCAAGGTCTATGTCTAATTTTGATACAATATGGGTCAACATCCAATAATATTCCTAAGATGATAAGTAACCTTGACAACCCAGCTGATGCAGGCACTGAAAGAATGAGAGATTCACAGGGAGAAATAGGAGAAAATCTGGGCCATTTTCTAGGTTCAGTGCTGGCTCATGCCTTTTGCTCTGTAGAAAATTTTTTATTACTTGTAAACCAAAGTCTTCTACTATTTAATTAATAAACATCTATTAAACACCTGTAATGCGCCAAGAAAATAGGTTAGACCTTTGGGGATACAGAGGTCCCCTGCTCACAAAGACTGTCAGGGAGGACATTCCTATTCACAACCAAGTAGGATACAGCTTAACCCACACAGTAACCCTGCAAGCTCAATACTCCTAGTGAAAGCAACAAAAGTCACCGATTAATTTTGACTAGGATATGCTAATAACGTCAATAACAAATATAATACTGATAATAATAAATAGACTAGGTTTTGCTGCAGCAGCAAACAAATCTCAGTGGCCCCATACAACACAATTTTATTTCTTGATCATGCTCCACAGCCATGTATTAGGTTGGTGCAAAAATAATTGTGGTTTTACCATTATTTTAAATGGTAGGCAGGGGACCTGTCTCACATAGCCACAGAATGCCACCATTGAGAACAGGCAACCTCCTCAGCTGCTGTGGCAGGAGAAGAGAGCATGGATACTGGCTCTTAAGAGTGACTTGCTATTGCAGCTCACTGGCCAGACCTTGTCACATGGGCTTACCTAGCTTGTGACTAGAATGAGGAGTGAGGTACCCAGAATATAGTCTTAGGAGGCTCTCGCTCTTGGGATCATGCAGGTGTAGGGTTGACCCCTGTGTGACTCCTTGTAAAAGCCAGTGGCTCCTAGTATTTTTTACCTTAGGGACCTTACTGGCCTTATCCCAGTCCCAGCCTAACTGAAATGGGGTTAGGAAATGTCATGTTCCCTATGTTGAGGTAGGGGAGGTCAGTTTTGGGGAGTACTAGAAATGTCTAGGTAACCTAGCCTTGAAACCTTGACCTCATCTGTGGCACTTCCTTTTCTCCCCACCTTTCTGATCCAGGCAAGTCACCAAATCTTGGGATTTGAATCAAACATAACAAAAGCATTAATATGTCAGTTACTTAACTATTGGCCAAGAATCGTACTATGCACACTTATGCTCACTGATTCATTTATTCATTCCTCAGACAGCCCTATGAGGAAGCTCCTATCACTACTCCAATTTTTAAAATGAGAAACTTGAGGCTTGGAGAAATTGAGTAACTTGCCCAAGGTCTTCATTTATAAGAGGCAAAGTTGAGATCTGAACACATATCTGACTACAATGCCACTAATCATTATGGGAGCTCATGCTTATTCAATATTCCAAAAATTTTAAATGAGAGCGTGGCTAGATCAGCCCAACCCATAAGATAGTTGGAGCAAAGCATACTGACTAGCAGTTTGTGAGAAGTGTATATAGATATCAATGATTTCAAGCTTATGTCACTGATAAAAAGGGGTGGTTTTGTTTTGTTTTGGGTTTTCACATAAGAACGCAGTGCGATCTGTTATTAGAAGACGTAGGATGTAGAATAGGGATCAAAAACTCTTTACTAATCAGATGTGTGGTTAGGGCAGCTCTCTTCCTCTCAGTTTTGCCAGTGATCAACTAGGAAGTCGAATCAGATCTTTTAAGGCCATTGCCAGTATTGACATCACAAAATTTTGTGAGGATGGCAGGAATAGAGAAGATAAGGAAGAAAAATATTTTAAAAACATAAAAGTATTCTGTAGCAAAACTGAAACACTGGTATCTCAAACTAGACAATGTCTGACTGCTAATATTGAAGCAAATTTATCATACTATTTCCAACATTGAACCATATTGGAATAATTCCTTAATCAGAAAAAAAGTAAGGTTAGTTGGAAATACAGCAATAATTTTACATGCTAATTTGGCAGTGATTAAATTTTCTTTTGTCAAATTGTTAATTAAAGTGTTTATTTGGGGTTCGTTGTGCAGAAAATACAGAAGGAGTATGAATAGAGCTAAAAGTTTGACTCCTTCTGAGGCCACTTGGGGCAATCACAAATGGCTAAAATGCTGAGACTGAAGATAAAGACAATAGATGCTCTTACAAAGGACCTGGGGGAGAACTGCTTAGTTTAATTAAGGAGGAGGAGCATTTGAAGCAGTCATTAAGGATGAAGTCATACATACAAATGCACACAAAACTTTGCCTTTACATTT